>NC_036622.1:626845-901264 GCF_900079805.1 Fusarium fujikuroi IMI 58289 | reverse complement strand
AAGATCACTATACTGGGGATAGTCAGGGGTCTGGAAAGCCGGATTTCAGGGCCTGCTCCCTGTAGCAGTTCCTGTTCCTGTTCCATTTTAGAGATTCGTGGTCTCCCGAAACCTTGGCCCTGCGTCATCTGCATAATCTGCGGCTGCGTCTGCATCTGCAGCATGAGAGGCACGTCAGGGTATAGTTAATTGGCCCTGATACTGAGACCGAGACCGAGATTGAGACTCTTACACAGCATAAAGCAAGGTACGGAGGTTTTCACCCGCCACAGACCAATCTGCGTTACTCCGTATTCTTTTTTTATATTCCCTGACTCTCTCCCTCAGGATACTACCTTTGCCAATAGGTGTCATTGACTCTCTTTCGCTACCGTTTCTCTCCTCTTCACGAGACGGTCATGCTTACGGTGACATTCGCATATCAATAGCACCGGAATGCAGGCTCAAAACGACCGTTTTGACCGTTGGTAGCGCGTGGCATTGCTTAACATACGTCGGACCGGCAGCTAGTGGACGGTGACGCAGCCTCAAAATAACATCGACCTTTTTTTTTCTCACGGTGAAAGGCACAACAATTGCATTGCCCTAGACTGTTGTTTTGGCGGCAAAGCTATTATCCAGTGGCCAGATCTCGTGGATTCGCGGGAAGCCAGTAATAGAGTTTCGCCCAGAACCGGAGCCGTGGTTACGCTTGGCTGTATTAGTTCACTATCCACGACTTCCATTCCCTAAATGGGGTTTAGCTACCCGTGGCCTAGTAAATACCTCTCGCTAAAAGGATTGACAGTTTCCGCGGAGCCCCTCGATTTCACGATGTTGACATTTTCGATTTTGATTTATGCAGCTCATGACTCTTGGCCATGGCGTTCCAAACACTAATCCTCGATATTTCATGTTCTAGAATGCGCCTCCTTCAGTTGACGCGATCGATCGATCAGTAGGAGATTTATTCTACCAATGAGGCTATAGAACATGTAGGGTAACTCAGGGCTTAGGGTGGTTTCAAGTACCCAACTCCAACTGCCTTACACTTCGTAGGGCGTATGTTAAAACAGATAAATCTCTTCTGGGCTAAATCGTCCCATACGTTTGGGCTTGGGTCAGTAGTTTACAAGACTTTTGTCATCGGTGACCTCGTTGGTGACATAATATTGTTTGACTTACTCAGTATGTGCTATGTCAGGCACCGCGCCACAACAACACCTGACACGGCTCGCGATAAGGCGAGACGAGACGAGGCCAGACCATCCAGATCCAAACTCGACTCGAGACCATTGAGCGACCACGGGATTCTGCAGTCGAAGGGCGAAATAAGCATATCTGACGTCTTTCGGACAATAAACAAACATGGGGAAGTTTGTAAATTGGATGGAAATACCGTCAAACGTGGCTGTCAAAAGAGTTGCAGATTCTATCTATAGCAAAAGCCGTTATGAAGCCACTTTGTTTCGTTTCAACATGGCAATCTAAACAATCGCAGCCCTGTATGAAGATCCACGAAACTCAATCTATGCATATTGGACCCTACTTTTTCTTTACTTTCTTAGTGAACAACAGCCTCTGCTTCAGCTTTCGATCTCAGTATATTCTCTCGATCTTCGGCGGGTGTGGCATACTACCTGACTTTACGACAAGCTGTCACTCTCCAGCCGTAAAGAGGATACGCGGTCAGCCGGTCGCTTCCCACGCCCGCAGAGTGGACATTGCGATAGTCTTACGTTTAGAATGTCACTGCAAGGCTGGAGTACCAGTCTGTCGTGGTTCGGTTCCGAATTCCCTAGATAGGCCCACGCGCGCTTACGCGTAGAAGGGAAGCGAACCAACAACAGTGACACCTTTCCGATCAGCTACATCGTCAAAGCGCGGACAGAGAGCGGGACAGGGACGATATCTGAACACGCCCTCAATGAGTTAAGTGAAGTGACTTGATTAGGGTGACAGTGCATTAGTTTCGTCCCGTCTTACGATCGTCGATCTTATCCCCAACCTCGACAGCGCTTCACATCTAGGTTAGTTAGTGCTGTTGCTATCGAGAAAGAGATATCCCAAAGTTCTTGGTAAAAAACATCCCAAAGTGCAAAAGTCGTACGATTTCCCGATCGACAATGCTCTCCTTGCAGAGCTGCTGCTGTTCCGATGAACGTGAAGCGAGACATGTTGGTAAGCTGCCCCCGAAGGATAGCTCGGCACGGTTGGTAGGTGACATCGTGGGTCTCAAGTCAGACGTTTCCCGTCAAGCGATATTGAATTTAGCATTCGCCTGTGAATCCATTCCAACTTATCGTATTCCCCAGGTGGCGATGGCACTTTGACGGGCATCCATTCGGCCTAGACGTACCGGGGCCTCGATACTACGATGCGATGTAAGGAAAAGTCTCGAACATTCAACACCACACGTGAAATGCAACCATAGTGGTGATATTGGAAGTGAGGGGAATAGCAGAGAGTTGGGTCGAAACAAACAAGCGAATAACTCTATTGAATGCTTCTCCGTTTACGGTTACATCCGATGTTCTAAGTTAATCCATCACTGCTTGCTCGGCGTCAGCCTCCATGTCCTGGAGGACTTCCTCCATCTCAGCTTCTGTGGCCTCCAAACCCTCAGAGCTCATGAGCTTGTTGTCCTTGTCCTCAGCTGTGCAGGGGTGGGTTGATTAGCGTGTCGATCACCTCTAGGGTAGGGAAACGGGAACTCACTTCGAGCTTCAACGAGCAGATTCTCCTGGACCTCACAGTCGGTCAAAACAGATCCATCTCCGATGACTGCTCTCTTTCCAATAATACAACGTGTCAGCTTGCATGCCTTTCCAACAACAACTCCTTCCATCAGTAGACACTGAGAGAGCTTGGCACCCTCGTTGATCTGCGAACCGGCGCCGATCACAGTCTCTTTGATAGAGGTCTTCTCCTCCACAGTGACATTTTCCGCAATGAGGCTGTCCTTTTGTGTGATTGTCGTGCGTGCTTTAACGCCTTCAGGGTAAGCGATCTTCTTTGCATGTGCATATGGTGATGGTGACTCTCCGCCTGTCTCTTCGAGTGATGGAAGCTTGGCTAGCTGAAGTGAAATAGCGAGCAACAGCTGTGCCGTGTCCACACGACGAATCAAAGGAGCTGAGCTCCCGCCCGGGTGGACATAGGCAACGATCGGCGGGACTTGGAATGATTTCGACTTCTCAGCAGCTGACGGTTCGTCATCAACTGCAATACTCGGCACTGATGTCTCGGCAGTCGTGTCTCCGTATGGGTTCCAATCACTTTGGATGTTATCTGGTGTGGAAACTCGGGAAGGCGAGCTGGGTCGTTCATCGTCCTTGGTCTCCTCAACCCGACCTTGGGCACAGGCACTCTCCAGCTTCAACTTCTCGGCAAGACCGGATTGCCAGCCAGCCTTCGCCCACCATCCGACAACATCCTCACCAATACTCTCCATTCGCTCGTTATCCTTGACAAAATCGAGAACCCATCGAGGGAAGATGTAGATGTGGGCATCTCGGTGTGTCGTGAACATTCGTACACGAGAATGAGCACGCAACAAGCCGTGTCGAATGGGAAGTGAGCCCTTGTCTTCTGTCAAATCTCTCAAGGAGTCGGTTGGCATGGAGTACACCAGCTTTGACAAGTTTGAGAAGAGAGATCCCTTTGATGGTGTAACAGGAGATGAAGGCAATGGGGTTGTCGCAATGAAGTCTGTCTCCTCCTTCTTGATAGGTGCAACTGCCTTTGTGTCGTACCAAACGCCAAGTGCGCCGCTGTGAACTGATCGATGGCCATTGGAAAGTCTGGCAGTTCCAAGCATGTCTGTCAGACTAGCTGACTTGACCATCCATGATTGTAGAAGCTTGTCTCCTCCAAGTTCGCAGACCAAGTCACAAGGGAGTACCACAAAGTCACCAGTGATAATCTTCCTAATCTCTGGCAGCCGTAGGATCTCAGCAGTGCCTGTGTTTTGATCAAGATCTACTGGTGAGAGAATGTCGGGTCGCGGCAAAGGCAGCGCAGTTAGATGAAGGTTAGTGTTCAGAGCAGTTGAGATAGCCTCGGATGCTGTAGGAGGACAGACAAGATTTATGTCTAGTAGTTGTCAGTATGTATCCTTTCATAATTGGAGAGTGAGGAGATATCTACGGATATACTCAATGAGTCACCCTATAGCACCAAACTTGACTGACCTGTGATGCCCATTCGATAGCAGAAATCAAGCGCGTACCAGACCATAGGTCGGTTTGCAATAGGGAGGAGGGCCTTGGGGCTCTCATCGGGGTTAGAGGTGAATGTTGGGAATGACGAGCCAGGCCCGCAAAGAATAAGGGCTTGAAGCCCAGTTGACGGCATTGATACAGCGTGGGGCATAACACCGCGGGGTTCCTTGTTGATTTACTGATACAAAGGTGAAAGATCTGAGACAGAGTCAACTTTTGGTAGAAGTCCGCTGTGGCCTCAGTCTGTGGATTGGTTTGTTAATGCCAACGCGAGGGCCGTGGTTGCTGTATGAAGCCAAATATGAAGTGAAGAGTCACTCAAATCCATTGCCAAGACATCAAAAATGTACGTTCGTGGGGTGCTGTCCCGCCTGTGGCTGCAGCTGTGGCTGTCGTAACGCACAGCCACATATCTTATCCCACACGGATTCACGTGGACGGACTGGACCCGACCTCGGTACGGATTATTGGATAGTCCCCCGCAATTGAGCCCCTGAAACGCTGCGCTGAGCTCTTTGTCGGCCCTCGGGCTGCTGACCCCCGTTGTTGCTGGGGGTAGATGGCCTCAGCTCCACTGGCTTGTTGATGTCGATTACACCAACCACCGCGTATCGACAAGAATCGGATCTGGCCCCAGACTTCGCTACTTTAACGGCTGCGCCAATATCACGCAATTGCTCAAGAGTCACAAACTCACGACACTCGAATTGCACGAAAAGGCCCTTTGCGCCTACTGCCATTGGCGTCATCACCTCCACCTAGCAATGCGACAGTGCGCCGCGTAAATGTCGCCCGATCACGGATCGTCGCGGTCGCGACGGGGAGTTTGGAGCCACTGGGTCCCTCTCGCAGTTACACTTACAGTTGCTACTGTGGGCGTGGCTGCTTGGGTATGGAGCCAGCGAAAAGACGGAGATGATGAAGACGACCACTACGGCTTAGACTACGGCAATCAAACTCGCGCAGGTGATAATCAAACCCACGGTTCCCGAGATATCAATTCGCGCGATATTCAGGGCCCCGAGAAACCACCACGACCTGATGGCCAGAGCCATGGAATTGCGCCCGCGGACGAAGATGCGGCCGGCGGAGGCTGGGGCTCGCGCATGTCTGGTGCTCTACGGCGAACACCGAGCCCGCAGCAGTTCTTTGACTCGACAGGTAAGACTGTGGCGGCTGGTGTCGCAGCTGCGAGTGCAGCTATGGGCAAGGCTTTGGCTAGCATTCGCGAGGAGGACAAGAGCCCCTTTGACGATACCAACCCCTGGCAAGAGGAAGCAGATGCTAAGAAAGAACGAGCGCCCGCCGATACGTCGTCACCACTCGTCGGCGGCAATAGGCGACGCAAGACGGTTGCGATTGTGGTGTCTGCCGAGACAGGCGCCGTGCCTGAAGAGGAGGAGTCGTTCCACGAGCACGCTGTAAGTTGATCAGACTGTTCTCCGAGGCCGCGCACTAACACGCTCCAGTCTATCCTCTCCCACATCCCTCGAAACATCGATCACTCCAAGGTTAAGCTATTTGTTCTGATTTACGCTCCTGGTTTGAAGGAACCTACTATGGATACTGCTACTAGTAACCTTCCGCCAACTTCGCTGAGCTCTTCATTTTCTAACATTGGACACGATCAAGTTCAAACCCCAGCTGAAGAGTCAAAGAACCAGCTGTATGCTTTAATTTACGCTGTCGAATCGTACTGTTGCTGACAACTCGTAGTGAATCCGCAAGCCCTTCTTTTAACTCTATCTACTCACAGGCTCTAAGTTTGGTCGAAAAGGAGACAATGGTTCTCCCTTTCACTACACCCAACGGCCACGTTCATATCCTGCGACACCTCCAGCCAGAAGTCATCTACCTCCAGAAGGCTCTCTCTGGTCAGGATGGCAGCATCATCACCACCCTCCAGACCTGGCTTCGACATGACGTCATTCTGGTTGTTGGAGCTGATGGTGGCTCTGGTGGATTGGCAGATAGCGAGTCTGAAGCTGAGAGGGCTGGAAAGAGCCAAGAATGGTGGCAGCGCCCTGAAAGAGTTGGACGAGGACGTGGAGTTGTGGTTGTCGATAGTATGAGGCTGAATGATGATTGGGCGCGTCGAGTTCAGGGCCAGGAGTGAGACTAACGCGTCTTGCGCAATCTGGCACGAGATACCATGACCTTTGAACTTTAGTATATGCTATTAAGGGTTATTTACAGACACGAGCACGCGTGTATTTATTCAATTATTTCATCTACCTTATTTAGAAGATATTGAATTTTGTGTGTAAACCTTTTATGCCTCTTACTTTTGCGACGATGCGCTTGTTCACGTCTCGTCACGTGATGTGAACTTCCGTAATCGAGCCGACTTCATCCAAGGGAATGCTCCCGTGATACGGCGACAAGGCGTGAACCATCATCGAATTAATATCCGACCCCAGACACCACGCAACAAAACCTACAAAGAAGTCGACGGCTCTGTTCTATTTGAAAAACCTCTCATGGACCATTTTCTTTGTTCTCGATTTGCGGTTCTCTGAGAAACTCGCGCCCCTAACGTGAGACTACCGCGGCCAACTCCGCATCATCCATCAAGTCAACGTACGACCAGCCTATTCTCATCAAATCAACCTCGAATCCCGCATCGTGCCGTTTCGCTCATAATATCCATGTTTGCGACCTAAGCAAATATTCCACCAAAGTCGAGCGGACCACATCGGCCGAGATATCGTCATAACCGCTAGCCCCCGCGGCGCAGCGCGACCACAACACGATGGCGCCAGTTGGACCTATAGTCCATCAAAATGTCGCCAACAAAGTGAAGCGCCCAGTACCTCCTGGTATCCAGACGAATGGCGCTATAACATCCTCAAAATCATCCCCATCCCCATCAATGTCGGCAAAGAAACCTCCGCCGAGTGCCAAGCAACCGCCGCATTCGGCGAGCGACAGGGCCATTACCGCATCAACCGTCCGACCTGTCAACAGAGCCCGACGAGAAACCGCATCGCAGTTGCAGGGCCGGCACTCTAGGAATAGTGCTGGCCTACGATCAGCGTCATTAGCGGCAGACCACTCTGGCCACGACGCGGAACCTCGACCCTATAGTATGCGATGTTCTGACTTATCGTGTTGTTGCGTATACACTAACAGTAATGAAGTTGTTACAGACTCCTATATCCTGAACAAATTTGCCGGCCGACCTCCCTCTCTTGTCTGCCATCTACACACAACACATTTCCGATTCGATAATCAAGATGGCGTGTTTCCGTACAAGTCACCGATGAAAATATTCCTCGATCACGTCAGAAGCCGGACGATCCCCCATGATCTTCTTTCCTACTTCACCGATGCCGGTGTGCCCTTCTATGATGGATGTCTCATTGTTCAAGTTCACGACCACAAGTCTCTTGCGCAAGCGAAGAACGTTGCCAAACCCACAAAAGGAAAGGGTTCCATGATGCCGTCTTCCATCCATAACTATAACCAATGTCTCACACCATCGCCGAATGTTCCTTTTCCTAAAGAGAATTTGTCAAATGGAGATGGAAGCTCAAAAGGGAATGATGTGGCTGAAAAAGAAAATGCCCCCGTCATGCCAGCGTCTGAGGAGCAAAAGGACAGGGCGACCAAGCCACGGGTCTTTACCATGGTGCTCCATCCGACGGCCGAAAGTTTACAGATGGACCTGTTAATAAAAGCTTCCACCCCGCGAGGACTGGGTGATGGCCTTGGCCAACCCCCGTCCACACCAATGTCACTTATTCCCCCGACACCTACAGCTGGTACCATGCCGCCACCCGCAAAGCGCCAGAAACGTGAAAAGACAGAGCTCGACAGCAGCAATATTCATGCTGCAGAGGGGCAGATCCTGTTGGCAACAAACGCGCCATTGGTGCTTGAGCCTACTAAGAACCTTGAAGAAACAATTATCCTAATGGAGGCAATGAGTCACCCCAAGCATGCAGAGGCTCCACCTCAACCCAAAACACGCAAACGAACTGTTGCTGAGATGGCTGCGGACGAAGCCGCTGCTGCAGAGACAGAACGCTTCATGCTGGTTGCCGACGAGCGTCTTGCACCAAATGCGAATGGAGCGCAGAACGGTGGCACAGCCGATGGCGATGCCTCAGGCGGTGCATCAGCATTCGAACCTCGATTCGAGCGATTTAAGGTTTTGGCTGAGATCAGTCGAGAACATGCCGAGAAGAAGGAACAAGAGAAGCTTAAGCAGCTGGAGAATGACAGGAAATTGCAACAAGCGAAACAGCAACAGCAGCAAGATGCGGTTGCGCTGGCTCAGAAACAAAACGCTGAACAAGAAAGACTCCGACGGGAGGCCGCTGCGAGAGAAGCCCAGATGCGACAGGCAGAAGCTCAACGACAAGCTCAAGCTCGCGCCCAAGCGGCGAATCAGAACAGCCAGAACAACCAAAATGCTCAGAGGGTCAACGGGAACCAACCACAACACGGACATCCTCAGAACAATGTCGTCACCAACGGAGTCAATAACGCAGCTGTGGGAACGCCTCAAATGGCTAATAATATGCCTCCGCAAGCACAACCCCGCTTCCAGGCTCAGATTACTCAACCACCGGCGTCTTCTCCAGTTGCTGGCCAAGGTACACCTCAGCATATGTCGTCTCCTATGGTTGCCAGCGTCCCAATGCAACAGACCAACTCTGGGATGGCAAACAGCCCCCCTCGGCCGTCTTCTGTCGTGCAAAACGCCGCAGCAATGTCTGTCCCTATGGCTCATAACATGTCTTCTAGGGGCAGCCAACAGAGCCATCCCTCCGGCACACCAAGAATACCTCATTCAACGCCCAACATGACACAAGGTACTCCGATCAACAGGCCTGCCATGGTGGCAACTCCTCGCATGAGCCAGGCAAGCCCTCCACCAGCTATGATGGCACAGAACTCGCAGCCAGGTCAAGGCATGATGATGAATGGCCAGGCCATGAACCAAATGAACCCACAATATGCGGCTCAATTGGCACAACAACGTGCTGTGCAGCAACAGCAGCAGATGGCCATGCAAAACGGTCTTAACAGTGGCAACATGAGCCATATGAGCCCTCAGCAACAACAGCAGATGATGCAAGCAATGCAAAGGCAACTGATGGCTACGCAACAGGCACAGCAGCAGGGTAACATGATAAGCCCTCAACAGCAGCAGCAGTTGGCGGCTCAATATGCTCAGCAAATGCAGAACATGTCGGGCAACCAGATACGACAGTTCACCCCTCAAATGCAGGCACAGTTCCAACAGATGATGCGCATGAACCAAGTTAATGGCCAGATGGGCAATAGTCCTATGCAGCGTCAAGTCAGCGGACAGATGATGCCTAACGGCATGAACCTGCAAGCTTTCCAGGCGATGCAGCAGCAACGGCAGCAGCAGGCCCAACAACAGGGCAACATGATGAGCCCTCAGCAGCAGCAACAAGTCCAGCAGCAGCAGCAGGCTCAACAACAAATGGGGCAGATGGGACAACAAAATCCAATTCAAGCGCAAATGCAACAACAGGCCAGGCTGCTTTTTAGTAGGATGATGCCAGCAGTAGCTCAGAAATATGGTGGCCAAGAACATATTCCGCCAGACGTGATCGAGAAAATGAAGACGCAGAGCATGGGACAAGCTCAGAGCCTTATGCAAGCGTCAATGGCGCAGCGCCGACAGCAACAGCAGATGATGCAGCAGCAGCAACAGCAGCAGCAGCAACAACAAATGCACCAACAGCAGATGCAACAGCAGCAGATGCAACAGATGCAGCAAATGCAGGGGATGAATGGAATGATGGGTGGTCCCCAGGGGATGTGATGTCGCGAACGAGACCTGACAAGATAATAGTGGGCAGAATTAATGTCACGGCAGACAGGAGCAGAGGATGAACGAGGTGGTTGATCATCAAAGGAGTTCAGGCAGGACCAGCATGTTATTTTTTATACGGTTTATGAGTTTGGGCAGATTTATACCCCGAGGAAAGTTTTCAATCCAGGTTCAAGGGTTTCTTATGCGTTTGGCTGTTTGGTTCTGGACAAGGTAATGCAGTGACAGATGTCGCTGTTCTTGGTGTTACGGCCCAGGTTGGAAGAAAGTATTGATTTATTGTAACATCATGAGGGATGGTCTATTATAGCGTTATCTCTTACGAAGCTTGAGAATTGACCACGAATAAAAAGAAAAGAATTATGTACTACCCCAGGATTATAATGATGTTGCTATGTGGTCTAGCTGGGTGACTCGTGAGCTCCAGAGACTGTCACGTGCTTGTGGAACTGGGCTCCTACCTTTGGGCGCAATGACACAACCGCCAAGACGACAGGAGCTTCATATGACGCTAGCAAACCCGCGATAGCTCAAGGCAACGTGACCAATCCATCACATCACACAGCACAGCACAGTTTGACTGCTTATTCTAGGCACGCGCTCGTAATCTGATCTATCGAGTCTCTTCTTTCTTTTAAGCTTACACGGCCCTTTCCGATACTACCACTCCATCCGTAATTTCATCTCCATCCTATCCACTAGCAACCACCTCTTTTTTATCAAACTTCTGCGTTCTTCTATCAAGGTCTTCTCGATGCATCGGCCGGATCTGTTGGCTTTTCTACTGCCTCTGCTAGCAGCTCCAGTTTTCGCCGCGGAAACTCTAGACTGCGGAAAGATTCGCGCAGATGGCCATACTTTTGATCTTTCTAAGCTTGGTGGACCTCATTCGGTCCTGACGACGCGATTCAAGCCCAGTCCTCCCGAACATTACAACACAACTTATACGTTAGATATCTGCAAGCCTTTGAAGAAGAAGGGTGGCAAGAAGGACGAAGAATGTCCAAACGGCACTCGAGGTGTGCACAAGATCTACAAGTGCTAATAGAATCTTGACTAACAAATCCAGTTTGCGGTATTACACACCTTCTCAAGTCTGGCGAGAAGGAGACAGATGAGATTACGAATGTCATCGCGATCGCAGGAAATCTCGAAAACGTTGGCGGCTCTCGATTCGATGCTACACCCACGCGACTCAAGACAAGCGACTCAACTTCCGATAAGGATAAAGAGGGCGTACGACTAGTCCTTACAGGAGGCAGAGATCCTCTCAAGGGTGATATCAAGAAGACCGATCAAAAGGCCATCATCGAGTTCCTATGCGATCCTAAAAAGGAGGGAACAGAGGGCGAGTGGGTTACTTCAGACCAGTACGAGAAACGAGCGGACGACGATAAGAAGGAAGGGGATGGTGATGATAAGGATGAGGGCGAGTCTATGATCGAGCACCAGCTGAAGCATGACAATGCGTCGCTTATTTGGAATAGCTTTGATGATGAGGAAAAGGTCAGGGTTCTGCGCTTGACATGGTATACTAAGTATGCCTGCGAAAAGCCAGAGGACAACGGCGGTAGCGGTGATGATGACAGCTCAAGCTCCCACTGGGGCTTCTTCACCTGGTTTATCATCATGTGAGTAACACAAACCAGTTTCTATGACGAATTTCTAACAAATTTAGTGCTTTCTTGGGCATCGCCGGCTACCTCATCTTCTCATCCTGGATCAATTTCACGCGCTACGGCGCACGCGGCTGGGATCTTCTCCCCCACAGCGACACCATCCGCGATATTCCTTACCTACTTAAGGACTGGATCCGCCGTGTCCTCAACACCGTGCAGGGAACAGGAAGCCGAGGAGGATACAGCGCGGTCTAGGCGTTTTTTGACAGCAAGTGTGTATCGTTACAGGTCTGGGCTGGGCTGGGCTGTGTGAGGAATTGGGACGGCGCTCACGCTAGTTGTATCTAGCTGGAATTGTATACATAGGTTGAAATTCGCGGGTTTCGGTTTTCGTAGTAGTGTTTAGATCAGGATGCTATCAAGCAGTGTTATTAACTGGCTCTGACTGACGTTCTATGCCAGTGTTGTTTATTGCCATGTAGATATTGAGTTATTACTGAACTGATGTTCTCATTATTCATTATCATCGAACTCTCTAGCCAGCTCTAATACAACTCTTACAAGCTCTCATATCTCTGTCCCGTAGTCTTGGTATCTACCACATCTCGCATATACACCTCGTGAATCTCAATCATCGTATGGGAAGTATCATCCCCGCACCGCCTCTCCCACGCCCTCCCCGTCCTCGTCCAACACCAACAAAGCCTCCTCCAGCGCTAATCTCCATCTTCCTAGCCAGGTTAATCAGCTCCTTCAGCAGACAACAAGCCGCCACGATTCTGAAACTCTCTAGTTCGCCCGTTCCATGATACACTATCGGCGCAAATTCCTTTCTGATACATGCGACTGCTACACACGCCCAGCATAACTCTACGATGTCTTCTCTCCATCGCGAAGGAGTTGCGTCTGCGTCGGTGGCTGTGCTGAGAGTTTCTGCGTCGTCGCCTACACCGCGATCGCGGATCTGCTTGACGATCCATGTCATGATGCGGTCGATTTCTTCTTTCAGTTTGATAGATGAATCACCCTGGCGGCGTGTTTGGGCACCGCGTTTGTTGAGGATGAAACCGCAGAAGACTTCGACTTCTGTGAGCGGTGCACGTGGGTTTTCGGAGAAGTGCCACATCTTGTCGGCGATAGTCGACTCGTATCTGAAATTGTTAGCAAGTTGAGGCAGCCAGAGGCATATTTCAACCTACAGGCCTCTGATCTTCCACGCCTCGTCGGACCTACGTGTCCAATCGACGTCAAGTTTATACTTGTTCACCTCGCTTTCAACAACGGTTAATAACTGATCCCAAACAGAAGGTCCAGCTGTGTTGATAATCCGATGGATATCTTCATCCCAAATCTTTTTCTCATCCACGTTTCGATATAGACGACCGAGAATTTTGTCAGACTCATAATATTTTGCTTTGTAACGAGCCATGCCATCGTCGGCGTTGTCACCTTCATCTTCATCATGTAGATGAGCGATCTGACCCTTTTCGTACGTCTTCAAGGGCGGTGCTGTTGCAAGGCTACAAGATAAGTTCAGACATCTATGCAAAGCGTTGGGGGTAAGACTTACAAATCAGGACGGAACGGGGGGTTCCTGGGCAAATCTTTTACATCAACTGGAATGCCTGTCTTGGAGAAGTCGACCGCTGTAGAATGCATGCCCGCAAGGGAAATGCAGTAAGGGTGTGTTGTTCCCTCTTCATAATAATCAGCCAAGACGACATGTCTTGTAGCGATCATGCCCAAGATATCAGTTCGCATAAAGTTAACAAAAAAGTCGGCAATGTCTTGGGGCTTCACCGGGCGATCTAGTGGCTTGGGCGTAACTCTTGGGTAGTCTGCTGGTAAGAAATACTTGCCTGGCAATGCTTCTGGGTCCCAGATAATGTTGTAGAGATCACCATCCAAGTCTCCTCCACTTAGCATACTGGGCAAGTCACGTTTGCCTTTCTGGCTGAAGACGATGCAGTTCTGTAAGCTTCGTAGAGGATGCCCCTGTGGAGGTGTGACTTGGTTGACGATCTGGATGTCTCCTGGGTGAAGAGCTGGTGAACGTGTGACAATGATTCGGCCATCTTTCAGCGTGGAGTTGTTGCGACGCCCTCTGTAGACGCCGTGCGTCTTGTCGTAGGTGACAAAGACTTCACCAGCATTTAGGAATCCCGTCTCATCCATGACACCAAAAAGAGTGACCCCTTGATCAACGGGAATGCGGGCTTTGTGCTTCAGCAGTCTCAGTTCTCGCAAGACGACATGTTCGACCGCTGACTTGAGGAACTTATCCCGGCGGTAGTCGATGCCCATCTTGTACAACTGCTTGACCAGCTTGGGCAGCCCCATATTGACACCGATGGCTTGGTAGTCCAAGAAATAACTCGTGTTGGTCGCGTCAGCTGTGACATTGCGCAGTATGTCAAGTGCATTATTCTGCAGTCTGAAGAACCAATCATTAGGTGTCCCCATATCCTCCAAGATCTTGATCATCTGGCGATTGAGAACGAGTCGAAGAGGTTTGGATGAAGCGTCGCAAATTCCGAGCTCTCTAAGATCGTCACTTGGAAACTTCATCATAGACTCCTGTCGAATACAGAAGACTTTCCCCTTGAGTCTAGTGTCGAGAGAAAGCATTCCTTTGCAACCACCCCATCTGATCTGAAGACATGTTGGTGCCGCAGCTCGCATTGAGAGATAAGGCCAAATCTCCTCCAAGGCGTCCTGGGAGATTGTTCCAACACCATCACTGAACACACGGGTTCCATCTTCAGATTTGACATCCGGAATAAACCGGTGGCTGATACCAGTTTCAAAAATCGGGATTGCATATGGAGTTTCTGAGAAAGCTTGGCCAATTCGTGCTGCGCATTTTGCCGGAACTCGAATCTCGCTGAAGTCTCCCAGGGCTTGCAGAATAGCTGCAGGAGTCTGGCGCTCAAAGTTTGAATCGGTGAAAGGTGCAGAGAACCAGGCGGAGTGAGATCGAAGAGATGAATGGGAGAAACCTAGGAAATCAAACTTTCGGCCAGCAATTGTGATACCCTCGTCCATGACGTGTCGGAACCGGGCAAAGATTGGTTCGTTGTCAACTTTGGGGTGAAAGTCGAGATCCTGTCCATCTTCTTCGCAGAAGAGGACGCGTAAGAAATAGTCATTGTTCTCGTGATACTTTCGCAACACCCTGTTCTTGCTGTCGGGCTCGGGACCAGAGAGAAGAACACGCGTGGGCGTCACCATGGCCTTGAAGATATATATCTGATGGTCTGGAATCTTGGCTCCATAGATTCTGTCACGCTTGGGGTTCTCAGCCCTGGCCTCATACTCTTCATTCATGATGCTGGCCATCAATGTGACGACATTCAACTCATCAGGATCCGTGCCAGGACAAGGGTAGGGAATCTTTTGAAGAAGGGTCTTCATGGCACCTGTGGTGACGGGAGCCGCGACTTTCTTCACTTTAGCATCCGTAATGACTTCATCGAGGATATGTAGCAGTTCTATGCCGCTCGCGGGATTGATGTAGTTGTCCCAGACCAGAGCCTGGACTTGGAAGAGGAGAGCGAAGTGAACATTTCCCGATGCCAGAAGGCGCTTAGCCTTCTCCGCGAATTGCTCGCGGCCGAGGAAATGGTTGCTCTCGGGTTCCATGTATGACCACAGAACGGATGGGAGATCATGATAGGTGACAGCGAGAATATCTCGGTGCTTGACAGAGCGGAGGACCTCGTTCATATCGTTCAAGGAGGTGAAGAAGATGCGATAGACGAGGCAAGATGACGAGTATTCGCGAATTAGCCCCCAGTTGACCAGACCCTGAACTCGCTTCCACGCCTGATTTGGATTGTCGGATTTGTGAGGTGTATACATCTTTGGTGGTTCAGTCAAGACCAAAGTGATGGATGCGTCATTGCGACTAGCGATAAGATCCTGGATAGTGTCGTTGTGGAAATCCATGCGGTACCCAGCTTCGTCATGAACAGTCAACCACTGCGGCGTGAACTTGCCAATAACGTCTCCGAGCAGGATGAGATTGTTGTGCTCAACGAATGTAATGACCTGTTCGGGACCACGAAAAGTGTTACCACCACAGCTGATACTGCTGATAATGAAGGTTTTAACCGGAGCCTGGCGGTCCTTAGTAGTGGCAGCTGCAGAAGCAGCGGCGGCAGCCTTTTGTTGCTCCTTAGCACGTTCATGCTTGAGATGTGCGATGGAATGCTTATCGAGTACGCGAGTACTCTTCTCAACAAACACAGCTGTCTTGAGGATATGGAGACGCGGGGTATCCTTTGGCCTGAAGTTGGTCTTGAAAGGATATCGCGGGTTGATGTTCTCCTTCTGTGGTAGGTCGTGACGCTGGTGTTTGCCATGTCTTTCAAGAAATGAGTAGCCATCGCCGGGGTTGAGGAATTTGATCCATGCTTGAGGTTTTCTCTTGGGCTTATCGCAAAAAAAGTCGGCGATGTTCAAAGCTTTCATGAACGGGATGAGTTCTTGCTTGAAGCTCTCTTCTGACAAGTCCTGGGGGACATTGCGGCAAAAGACCTCCATTGCCGCGAGCGAACAAGGCCGTCAGCCTTGAGCGATTCAACAGATTTGTACGCCAGTAGAAACAGAAGAGAAACAACAAAGGTGATTCGGATATATTTGATATGGGGTGCGAGCTCTACAGGCCGTTAGCTTTGTTGGCACGTCTGCATGTGGCGGTTGACTCTCACATGCACTTCTTAGCGCATCACCATGGACATTGTAATGTTTCAAGAGGCGGACAACTGAG
Organism: Fusarium fujikuroi IMI 58289; assembly: GCF_900079805.1. Taxonomy (NCBI): domain Eukaryota; kingdom Fungi; phylum Ascomycota; class Sordariomycetes; order Hypocreales; family Nectriaceae; genus Fusarium; species Fusarium fujikuroi. The sequence goes on along the minus strand of NC_036622.1, from coordinate 884,857 downwards.
TTGATTGGCGGCGATATGTACGAGATCGAGTCCTCAGTGTCGCCCGATATGGATAGATGCAGATTGTGATATCCGACGGGAACAATATATTGGATAAAGCGGGATGCTTCATGCGGGAGGCCGACTGCTGATATATCCTGGTATAATATACAGTGCCAGACAAATTAATGAGAGAGAAAAATCGAGAGTATGAGAGTGAGAAAGAGAAAAGGAAGTCTGAGTCATACAACACAGCACAATTAATGGCTTCGTAAGAAAGAAAAAGAAAGTGAAGAGAGCCAAAGCACTGCTCAGCACTGGCGTAGATAATGTGATAGCGCAGCTGCGGGCAGAGGGCTATGTACAAATGCCCTAAATCATACGGCACAACATTGCGCTGCCCTTATCTTCGCAGTGTATTCACACCATGGATCGACATGATGCTAGGTTAGCTACCCAGCTGCTCACACTCTGCTCGGTCGCGATGACTTCTCGGTGTGCTCCCGGTGTGGACCCCGTATTCACGGTGACCTTTCGGTGAGTGGCGGGGTAAACATTTATACCTACAGTGAAGTACACCCCGCTACATTCCCGATTCCATCTGCCGAGCCGAATCGCAGACTCCCGCTCCACTTCCCGTCATGTAAATCATTCTTCCGGAAGGCCTGAGGGCGCTCTATAACAACTCGACAACCTCTCATTGAGCTTCTCTCCTCAATCACAGCCATCAACTTGAAGCACGATCACAATGTCTCCTCCCGGTAACCTCTACGTCACGATGCAGCCCAAGCCTGGGCTGTCTCTAGACCAATTCCACGAGTGGTATAACAACGAGCACGGCCCGACCCGACTTCGTCTTCCTCAGATCTTCTCCAACGGTCTTCGATATAAAGCCACGGATGGTCAAGAACCTACCTACCTCGCTGCTTACGACGTCACGTCCATGCCACACCTTGAGACCGAGACATACCTCACACTGCGTGCGAACCGATCTCCTCGAGAAGCCGAGACCATTGGCCAAGTTGACGTGAAGCGATATTTCTGGGACCTGGTTCATTCCAACGAGTCTGACAAGTTCGTGCCCTTTGAGAAGTTGACCGACGAAGAGGCCGAGGGTCTGCAGACTACTGCGGTCACAATTGAGCTCAAGGACGTTGAGGGTGCTGCAGACGAATATCAGAAGTGGCTGGTCGAGGAGCATATACCCATGTTGGCCAAGGTTCCTGGTTGGTTGCGCTCGCGCGCCTTCAAGACTTCGTATCTTGAGGGGCAGGGCAAGACAACTTTCCTTGCGCTGCATGACTATGCTAAGGAGAATGGCCAGGGTGGATCGGAGCACAAGGCCTCGATGGACACTCCATGGCGCACCAAAGTCTTTGACAACTTTGTTGCTTCAAAGGGTCGAAGGACATATTCTCTCTTCTATGTGTTTGGACCTGCTCCTCGAGAGCTGGAAGCGCTGTCAAAGTTGCCCTCGACAGCTGCTTTCACCTCACCCGACTCAAAGCAATCTACAACACCTGGACCCAATGCTGCTATCAACTCTTTCATCACAACTTCAGATTCTCTGGTCATTCCCTACCGACTGGAGGGTAACCCAGACCCCAAGGCTCCTACAATTGCTTTCACCAATTCACTGTTGACTTCGCTGCACATGTGGGATCCCCTCGTTGAGATCCTCAAGCGAGAGCGCCCTGAGTTCCGAATTCTCCGATATGATACCCGTGGCCGACATGCCGTGCCTCAGCCTCCCGTAGCTGCTACCGTGGATCGTTTGACTGACGACATTCGAGAAGTGCTTGATGCCCTTCGCATCACCAAGCTTCATACTCTTATTGGTGTTTCATTCGGCGGTGTTACTACCCTGAACTTCGCTATCAAGTACCCCGAGCGTCTTCAGCAGTTCATTGCTTGCGACTTCAACCCTACATCAAGCGCTGCCAACACACAAGCGTGGAAGGACCGCACAGCTCTGGCCGAGGAGGACAACGGCAAGGGTATCGAGAAGCTCGCTGGACAAACCGTCCAGCGATGGTTCCATCCCTCTACCAACGCTGAAACTGTCAAGTGGATGACAGAAATGGTCGCCGCTAATGACGTTGAGGGCTTCAAGTACAGCAATACAGCACTCTGGGATTACGACCTCAAGCCTAAGATGGGTGGCTGCAAAGTCCGCGGCTTGTTTGTCGTTGGAGAGGAAGATGCCAAGGGTGCTCTTGTTAAGGCTATGGATGCAAGCAAGGGGCTACTTGGTGATAATGGCGCGGAGTTGAAGATTGTTCCTCAAACGGGCCATCTTCCTATGGCTGAGAATCCCCAGGCTTTCTGGGAGGCTGTAAAAGAATTCTTGTGATCATGAGTAGGAGATGATAAATAGAATACAAAAGGCCTCCATCGGGCTTTGACAAAAAGAAAAATTAGATATGATTACGATGCCTCTTCATTCTTCTGCTCAACAGGTGCCTTCTCATCTAAACCGTACTGTGTATCCAATTCTTTTCGCAGAGGAACATCTTTCTCAAACAGAGAGAGTACCCAAGCAAGCCCGCCGAACGCTACAGAAATGACATAGACCTTGCTCAACGACAACATAAATACATGTCGAATTTGAGTCTGAACGACCTCGTCAAATTGCAGAACGAAAGCTCGTGTCGCACTCTGATAAGAATCTCCAGAGCTGAGCATTTCTCGCGCCAGTTCATTATCAATCATATGCGAATACTGCTTCGTATACGTGTTGAAAATAGATCCAGCGATGGCTACACCCCAAACCGAGCCGAAGGAACGCATAAAAGTCCAATTCCCTGTCGCAGCAGCTTGGTCTTCCTCATCAGTAGCTGCCTGGAAAGCAGGCAATAGGGTATTCAGAAGAAAGTCGGAGCCAATAGCTGGAATGAACTGCAGCAAGATCCAAGCTGCAGGGGGGCTATCCTCATGAAGAAGACCGAGGAGGCCGACCCCGAGAGTCATGAGGAAGAAGCCTGACACGTGAAGCATTTTATACTTGCCCCATTTTGAGAGGACGACCGCAGAGAGGGCTGCGCCTGGGATGGCGATGAGAGCAACGGGGAGCATTTGCACTCCTGACCGTGAAGGTGTTGATAACTTGACAGCTTGGAAGTACAACGGCAAGAAGAAGTAACACCATTGGATTAGCAACATGTTGAGAAACGTGTTGATGTAGATGATGTATGATGTGCGCCCTGGGAATAGGCGAATGGGCATGACAGGTTCCGAGGGAATTCCGGAAGCTTCATATGTAACGAAACCGACAAGGCCGATGAGACCGATTATCAGAGGAGTTAGGATCCGAGCATCGGACCACGGATAAACTGGACCTGCCCAGGTGAGGGCAATGAGAATCGAGACACTTGATGCGATGAGGATAGCGTTGCCAATGTAGTCGATACGACGAAGTTTATCCATGGTTGATTGAGTTCGATCGTATTGGAGGTTGAGAAAGAAGTATGTAACGATAATAGCAACACCTCCGATGGGAAGATTGAGGTAGAACACCTAAGGAGTCAGTATATGTCTGCAGACGTTATCCATCTACTTACCCATCTCCAAGTCGTGTTCTCGACAATAACACCACCAAGAAAAGGCCCAACAGCGAAGCCAATAGTCGCTACTAATAGAAGGATAGCGACGTAGTTTCCTCTGTATCGAAGCGGTACTAGATCAGAGATGATCACATCATTGACCATTGTAACTCCACCACTACCGATACCTTGAATAGCACGTCCAGCGATGAGCATTGCGCCGCCGTTAGCACCACCTGCGATACCACTTCCAAGTGTATATGTAGCAAAGATGAGCATCATGACTTTCTTGCGGCCCCAGAGATTGCAGAGTTGGCCAAACAGGGGCTGGACACAAGCTCTATATTCTGTCAGCCACATACTGAAATCGGATGGGGGACTTACGTGGTGAGGAAGAAGACATTAGTAACCCAGATGTAACTACTCCCAAGATTGAGACTCTCGACGATGGTTGGAAGAGAAGTTATGACGACTGTGGCTTCGAGGGATGCAAGGAGTGTTGCCAGGACTAAAGTAACCATGATCATCCAGAAGCGATAATCTCTATTGAAAGCCGGCTTTGTTTTTGGAGTCACTGGTACTTGAGCTTCTTCATCTTCTTGGGCTGTTTTCGTCTGGTCTGATGAGTTGACGGAGGGTGGCGATGAGAGTGTCTGGTTAGATGCCTCGACCTTGTAAGGCGAGGCAGTATCTTTCATTTCTGCAGAAGGCATGATGATCACTGTGCAACAAGTCTGCTTGCCTTGGTGATATTGTCACATCCTTAGAGGAAGGATGCCAATTTATAAGAGACGTCTCTCAACTCATGAAGTAAGGAAGAGAAAACCGGAGGCTTTATAAAATGAACTACGACTTGCACAGGAAACTAATTGCTGACGAAATGCTCCGTGATATGAGATTTGTCAACTAAGCTAAATTATATACGGTAGCTTGTGTGATATCCTATTGCTGGAGTTGGGCTTACGTTCGGATGCTTTCAACAGGAGTAAGCCTCCATCCTATGAGACGCGGCGAATGTTTCACTCCGTCTTACTACCAGTCTAAGGATGTTATAAATTTTGGCTATTCGGACAGAGAAACCTTTTATTGGATGTGCATTAGTTGGAATAATGAGTATGTCAACTGTGGAAGTAAAGCTCATGTATATCGATATCATCTGAACCTCGATTTGCATCAAATCAGTCGAAGGTTTTGTCAATATGACCTGGTAAAAAAAGAATGTTCGAGACAACAAGAGGCAAACGACAAAAAATACCAATCGACGCAGGCCTGATTCGAACAGACGCCTCCGAGGAGAATAGATTTCTAGTCTATCGCATTAGACCACTCTGCCACTGCGCCTTCTTATTGGATAAACTCTACGGGTGCAGGGTAGTACAAGTAGCCGGCACCCGCTGGAATGAGACGAGCCTAGAGTAAGACTCTATTCACAACAATCACCATGGGAGACATGAGTATGAGATTTCTTTGCATTTTATGCTATGACTTATTAACTACTTAGTACCCTATTAACTCTCCTCTATTTATTCTTATTTCCAAGTATCTAGTTGTATGTAGATATAAGTATATTGTTGAGATGGCTCGTGTAATTAACGGTCGAAGGTTTGGTAAATATCGATGAGACTTTTCAATTCAAGCCTTGATAAAGTTGAGGATGTAGCTCGAATTGTCTCGACCATGATGCTAACTGTGATGCTGGTCTTGAGGCTTGGTTTCTTGACTGAGATCCAGGTACTCTGAAGCAGACGTGGTTTAGCACTTGACGAAAAGCGAGACCACAGTCACAGGATATGACAGTCTGTCTATCGAGGTCTTTCGTAGCGCTCCGGTAGATTCAGACGCGTCATGATATCGTCCAGCCGCGAGAGCAGCTTCTTCCGAACAACCTCCCAGTGCTGCTGGCTGATGATTTGGAAATCAATGCCGATGGGGTTGTGATTCGTGAGTCACGCTCCCTCCCGACACATTTCGGTGCGTGTTGTGCAAGGTTGACGTGCGACTAAGCATTTTGGTGGTTAACTATAAGCGAGAATGAATCGCGATCTGTCAGATCCCTCAATCGGCGTTATACCATCAGGTCTTCCCCAAAAGTCAAAAGATCAAGAGACTGGCCATTAGATCGGCCATGAGACTCCTGGGAGATTCCCATAGTCCCAAAATCTAGTCCTGCAATAGCGAGTTGCAAATGGATTGTATGCCTGTCCTCCGTATGTGGCGGCTTTCAGGTGACGAAGAGTGAAGTGCCGGAGGGGATATTGCGATTGAGAGAAGAAAACTGTTCGGAGAAGGGTCTTAGAGAAGGCTCTATTGCCTACAGGAGATCCTATGACTTGATCGAATCTGGAGTCCAGTGTCGACGTCATGACTTCGGAGTCGGTAGGGTCTATCAGGAGGCAAAATATGCGTAACCCCTCTTTAACTATCAAAGGGGCTTAATGGTCTACCCCTTTGGTGTATCGGAGCATTTTCTGAGTATCTGTCTTTCGTGAAGGAGACGACATATCAATCTTGTGCGATCCAAACAAAAAGGGATGTTTTAGTTGCTGTGAGTGTTGGCTTGAAGAGTACTGCGGATGCATGTATCACTCAGCACCATAGTCAACCCTACTCCAGGTCATGCTTAGAGTATGCCGTCCTTCCTCGTGCCTCAGAAATAGTATGCGCATGCTCTGTGAGACATGAAACCTTTGCAGTTCCAATATGGGAAAGGCCAGTGCAAAATAATCGGATGAAGTTAGTCCAATAGGGTCTTATAGACCAGGCTCTTCTGGCGCGATATCTCTCACAGCCTGGATCATGACTCTCCAATTCTGCGACACCCTCATCAAGACGAACCTTGGTGTCTGTCTTGATGATTGAGCCAGCATCTTTCATCTCGACATCAGTGAGACTCTTCTGTCGTGCAAGCCACGCTTCAGCCTCAACGATGCCATCAGTCTGGAAGTCAGTCGTAGCGTCTCATAATGGGTTCCTTATGTCTGTCGATTCCGTCAAACCCAGCTCCGTGACGGCTGTCTTTCGTCACTGGCATGCTGGGTAGTTGTGTATATCTTGCAGAATATATCGTTCGCCCTGTGAGTTCGATGTTGATCGTGTGATCGAGTCCAAGGGTATCAATCCAGCTGATTTTGATCAATAACCACACGGGTTTTCCCAGTAATTTCTTCAATCAAACTGCCCTTGCCTTTTGGCGTCTTTGGAAGGCAAGGCAATAGGAGCACGGCCTTCTTCGAATGGGCGGCTGAGGTCATGGACCTGTAATGTATCTCGGCATGTCAACCAGGCCAAAAAGGTGTCGATTCCCTTGGTTGAGTCGTTTGTGTTTCTTCCTGCCACATGGATCATCTGTCCGGTCTGTTGAGCGTCAACACCAACACCAAAATCAACCGCGGACGTAAAACGAGATGAAGGATCTCCCTCGTTCACGTCATGGGCCGGTAAGCTCCTTCTCTAGTCTGCTAATCTTGTGCTTGTAGTTAGATCCCATGATTCCGTTCAGCCCTCGATAGAGCTTTTGCTGCGCCTTCTCCTGCAGCACAACAATCTCCCGCTCGATCTCACTGCATCTTATCGCCTTGGTCAACTCTTCCAAGTAGATCAGATATCCTTGTGAGGCTATGAGAGATTACGGGCATTATTTTCGTGCAGGTCCAGGGAGCTGACAGTGGTGTCTGTTGACCCAGTCTCCGTCAACGTTGTGGAAGCGGTACCAGAAGTTCACGGGTAAGGGGTGAGAAGTTCGTTTCTATTATGCTGCGTAGCAGTTAGTAACAGGAGAAAGGCTCAGGTAGCTAGCTGTGCGTGCGTAACTTACTGTTGGAAAAGAAGTTGATGGAAATGCTCAGTACCCTGGGTTCGTCACCAATGGCGAGGGAGAAGGTTTCGTCTTGTTATGGAATTTCTGTCTCTAGTGCAGTCGCCGTGGACAACATCAACTGGGGACCAGCATCGAATCATGATGTTGTGAGGCTTAACATCTGTGTGAAAAAGCCCTTTCATATGTAGATCCTCCACGGCCTGCCCAACTCGGAGCATGGCTCCTCTTTGAGCCTTGGATTTCCATCTCGAGCTGGCTGTTTTCAATCTGCAGATTCTGACAGGCGACGAGTCATTAGGATGTCTTCGTGGCTGCAGATTTGTTATCTCAATCCCCGGAGGTGATGGACTTCCCTGATTTGCACCTTGACTTGGTGCCGGAGAGTAGTGCTGGGCGTATACACCTGGAGGATTGGGGTATAGCTGATTAGAAAGCCTCGGTGAGATGCCACGGGCTGTCTAATCGTAGCCGCGGACGTTTACGGCTTACTCGGTAACAACTGCTGAGTAGCCATAAGCTCGAGAGCACCCTGCGTCCTGTCGGGGCTTGGCGGAGGCGCCAGAGGGAAGTCTGTCGTAGGGATAGGTGGTGTTTTTGCAAAGAGGGACAACTTTATTGGGGACAGAGAGCGCTGCCTGCTTCCCCTCATGTACGTGACTCCATAGTATTGCTGTTATCGGGTCGACATCGACAGAGAGACTTGTGATGGTAGGCTTGTTGCTCATTTATGGAAAGACCTGAATCTGGTGGACTATATTCGGAGTACTCTCAAGAACAAGCCCGAGTGTCTCCTGATAACTAATAGCAACAGAAAGATCGAGCTCTTTGCTAGTGGCTATCATATAGTCGACTGGGGCGTATTCATTGTCGGTTTCGATGTAGTCAAGAACGTCTTGAGCTGGTTCTGCAGCCGCAACTCCTCTCGGCTGGTCTGGTGGCGGAGCTCTTTCAAGGACCAGCTCCGAAATGTTGAATTCGAGTGCCTGTGGCCTATCGTAGCCCATGGGTTGGGCAAGTTTGTCTGGCATGACATTGTTTGGAGATAACTGAACGGTAGGGTCGCAGTTGATTTTGTTTGCGGCCTTCGCAGATCTTATCCTTTTGCTGTTCCGAAGCATAGTCTTGATCGCTGTGAGAGGCTTTTTTGGAAGACAAATCAAATTGTACGCGTGCTGAAGGTTGCACAATTGTTTTCGTATTTCGATAGATCTAGACACATCTATCCTTGGCTGTAGCGCCGGGAGTTCTGGTCTTGATGGTCTCTAACCATCGAGACCGAGGAGTTCCGCTAGGCTTTGTTCACCATGGTCTTCCGCCAGCGTTACGTTTAGTGCATTTGGTGTAGGGCCTGATTGTAACAAGACCAAGAGGAGAGACTTGGCAGTGCCACCATCTCCGTGAGCACCCGCAGACGAAAAAGAACCATTTTGACTTCACTTGGTCATACCAACCTACGAGTTGTCGTTAGCCATCTGTTCAAAGCCTCGCTTTTCGTCCTCAAGCTGATCGTATGTGCCTGCTGTCTTCAGCCCGTGATTCGTTTCATAGTATGGTGTTCCTATGCATCAGTCTTGACAAGAATGTGCATTTTCGGGAGCTTATTCGTGATCAGATCATTTGAATGCGTCAACGCACGCGCAAGAATTGCAGTCGTCTGATATTGGCGCGGTAGTGCTTGAATGTTCAATCGTTCGATCAATCAAGCGGAAAGACTTCCTCTGATTTCGCTGTATCTGCTGGAAGCCCCTGGTGAAGACTCCCACCTAGACAGCCGTATTGGAGTTGCTTGCTCTTCTCACTAAGAGCGGCATTCCTGATCAAGAGATCATTGTTATGGGCTGATAAGAAAACCTTACTGCTATCAAGGTCATTGACCTCTGCAGTGGGCTATTCAAGGCACTCCTTAACAACCTTTGTCACCGTCACCGACAGCTCATATCTCTCACGGAGCCAGCCATATCCGGCGCCAAGTCTGTCGATTCCAAACATTAGTAAGTGACTTTGAACATCTTTCGTTGTCGATACCATGTTGTCGAGTTTCAGATAGTCCAAACCTTCGCGAATACCATATCCTGACGAGTTAACTGTGTACCTGTATAGTGAGGGCGGGCTGGTGCAGCCCGATGTTCCTTCCCTGATCAGGCTATATATACATCGCATATCCCATCCAGTATTCGGTAGTGCTTCGCCTGGTGATGTTTTGGTTAGACTTTGGTTGTCCCTAGCCTCAACGCCCTCCTCGAAGTCATCATCAGCACCACCGACTTTCGCTGCCGCAGAAGTATTTTGACCTGTGAGTTGGGTTTGCGAATCATCACCACGTCCTAACAGTACGTCTCTAGACGGAGGAGAGGGTGGGGCTGATATATCTCGCTGTCTACCAGCTCGCGTGGACGTTTTTCTGGATGCCAGGCCGATGTCTGTCAAAGGTTTGTGTGCTCAACCTGAGCCATCGTAAGTCTTGGTTGCAGTAGTTTTCTGACTGTTTGTGCCTGGGACATGGTACAATCACCTACTCCTGGGTGAGTCTGGCGCCGAGGTTGAAGGTTACCAACATGCTGAGTGTGGAGAGCATCATCATGCTTTGCATGACGTTGAAGGCGTCATGCAGAGGCACTTTCAGATCAGAAACTTTTGCTTCTCTCCAATCACCCGAAGCCGACTGACTCCCTTTGCCTGTTGATGATCCTGCCTTTACAGATCACTTGTATGATACTGTCGAAACCATAGTGAGTCTCCAGCGTTTCTTAAATTCCTGATCTCAAGACAAGATGCATTGCTCGTGGTCTGATCTTGCCGATGAGCACTGTACTTGTAGATGAAGTCGCCCAGTTTCCCGAAGCTGGTAGACAAATATCCAATTTCGAACCTCTGGCGGTCAAGTTGGTCAGTGGGTGCGTCTTCGAACTTGTTCCCGTTAGTCTTTGCATATCATAAAGCATGTAAAACTGCCTTAGAAAAGCGAAGAAAGAAACTAGGAGGTAGCCTTCGAGGTGATGGTACAATCCCAGGGGTGCAGCTTGACGTAAATCGAGAAGGTGAACTCATAAAGCTCAAAGCAATCTCTCGATGCATCCTGTCAATCTCTATCTTCATAGAAGTCACCGCTTCTTCCATGAGAAGCAGTTGACGGAATCTTTGATCCTGTCCTTGTCCTGCATCCCGCTCGGCCTGGTTCCAGAAGATGCCTCAACTCTGTTGCAGCGCCTCCCTCTAGCCGTCAGATTGACCTGAGGACTGTTTGTAAGAGATAGAGGACGCAACTGTAGAGGCAGCTCGTAGCCCGAGCCATGTTCCAAGTTGTCGCCAGTTGTCTGACACTGGTACTCCTTGAAGCTGTCTTTTGTGCTAAGCTTGCTAGACACACCGAGTCACAAGCTTTCGAAGTTGAAGTCAAATCAGTAGCCCAAATGATGGCAGCTAGACATGAACTCTCCAATCGGAAATTCGGTAAATATTGCCCATTTCAACATTGAGACTTTTTCCCAATGCCAAAAGCACCTCTCCCTCAATGTCTCTCAGTTCCTGTCGTTCCCGTTGTAAGGTCCTGCCTAACGTATCTGACACCAGGGCACTGTAGCTCTCGATGAGAGAATTCTCCTCGGCCAGTATCTTCACCAGTCCTTCCGCCAGAGAAGGGACAGCTTATATGGGCAACCCCCAGCAAGGTCAAAGTTGTTCTTGGCCCAGCATCCCCCCCATACTTTTTCCTTTTCCTTTTCCCTTTGGGGTTTTTCTTTCTTTTCTTTTTTGCAGCAAGGGTTTGGCGATCCGCTCGAACAGTAGTTAGGCCAGATCGACAGAGATTTGCTGCGTTCCACATGATATGCCCGACATACGGCGCAGATCTCGTTGATTATACTCGTCATGGGACGGGATCTCCGCATAGGGAGCGTTCCTTTCATCCTCTATTAGAAGAGAAACAGTATAAGACCGATCATTACAATTCCGCACACTGCCAACTCTTCTCTGACTGTTTTGCGTGATCCTAGATATACTGGACTCTATCGTCTTATATTGTCCCTGGGGTGGGAGAGGGTCCAGCATATATGGAACTCCTGAGACACGAGTTTCTTCAGTGTTAACGTGTCGGTATTTATTGCAATAATGCGCCGGTTTAGATGTCATTCTTCGAGAGAACAACACACCACGCTGCTCGTTCATGCCAGAAATACCCATTTTGATCCTCTAGCAAGCCATAGTAGCTGGCATGGAAACAGAATCCTATGTCATTTTCCAGTGACTTTTCAAGTCCATTAGGATGCATGGCTTAGAATTCTCATCCAAATGTACTCCAAGGGGACCTTGATCATGCGTCTGAGACATGGAACGCATGGAGTAGTCCGATAGCTGACGGTTTCCGTGATGTTAGGCGCCGCATTGTTCGGCTCTTTATCAGAGTCGGATAGATGATCAGGTTCGGGTCTTGGCTGCACACCCCACAGACTAAACCGAGATAGTTGTATAGCATTACTTTGCTCAGTTTCAGTCACGGGATGGCAGGGATGGAAATCCCGAGCTGTAGCAGGAGCTTGCGCTGAGGTGACGGTTTTGACCAGAGGGGCCTGCTGTAGATGGCGAAGATGGCGAAGATGTTTGTTCTTAGCTCGAGCTTGGAGGCTGAGAGTGATCTTGGCGCAGCTAATCACCTCTTCAATCAGACTCTGGCCGAACTCGGACTCCCTTCAGTTTGAACCACAGCTGGATCTCTTAGGACTCCGGGTAATCGTCGCTGTCTTCGGGGACCTGACTAACGATTTGGTCGTCACTATGTCGGCGTGCCGTCTACGTTATCATCTATGCGTGGCGGCAAGTCGAAGCTCTGGGGAGGACGCTCGTGAGGGCGCTCGTGAGGTCGGATCTGAGCTGCGGCTCTGGATGGCTTGATTGATACTGTCACAGAGATCCTTTCATTTGCGGGACTTGACTGACATTCGGTGATGGTCATCGTTTTCTGCTTGGGCCTCGTCTCTTGGGCGGCATTTTGAAATGGTGTGTTCTGAGGTTGAATTGTTAACTGCATGCAAGAATCAACCCGGGCAAAACATTCTCCATGGTTCCTTTGTTAAAGACCACTTGGGGAACTGCGTTGTGAGGGTCCATTGGTTTCTTCCTTTTTCGTGCCAACTGAGGTATCATCGCCATCTTCTTGGCAAGGCATATGCAGTCATACATCGCTTACGGACAAGCTCATGAATGAATTTGTTGATGTGACTCTGAGGCGTACTTGCCATGGCTTACCATGACTAACTAGCTTGTATTGGCTCTTGAATCGTTACCTGCCGTGCCATGTCCAGTAGACTGTCGCTCCCAGGCGATTGCTCACCCTCCTCACGATCGGCACAATCAGATCTCCGATCAATGCGTCTCTCATCTTGTTACCTTCTCCTTGTAAATTCAGGATTGAAGGCGGAGAAACCTATGAGTGAAGAGAGCCTAGACTTCAGCTCAGTCGAATCTGCAAGTGAAGCATCAGTGATGAACCGAAGCGATACAGATGGGCTTACTTACCAAAGGCACGAGCCGTGTAAGAATTGGTTCAGGAGCACTTTGGGAGTCTCTTCTTGTAGTTTCGGTTGATATTTGTGAAGCCGTAGAGAGTAGGCAGGTTTTGTAATCTTCTCGATGTGTTGTCTCTCCAATGCAAGACTCTCGTGCTCTCTATCTCTGTATAGAGACGATTCTCATATCTAAATGTCATTAACCTATTATTAGACACCGCGATCCCATACGCCTTCGGCAGGCCTCTTTTCGATTATCTTGACGGGTACCTCGAGATCTATAAGTGACGGCTTCTGGTTGACGCCATCCGATCAAACTGGATATGATTGTCTTGACTCCAACTCTCCTGGGTCTGAGATACACCCCAGCATTGAACTGCAGTGTGCCCAGTTGCAACTCGATATAATTGACTGGTATTTTATCGTCGGGTAGGGTGTCTTGGGCTGGCATGGTTTGAACCTTGGTATGGTAGTTGATCTCTATATGCACCGGTTGGTGGGTACGAGATTGGCCATCATGAACGTGGACGAGACTCCTTGAAAGCCTGACCAGAGAAGTTCCAGCGCGACAAACAGGGCTTGGATGAAGTAAGACCAGGCATCTTCAGTAAAACCAATCCAAGCTTCGATGTCAAGATCCCTTTCTACCGGCGGCTCGATTGAAATGGTCGTAGCCATGATGAGTAGATGATTACGTTTGATGCTTGATGTGAGGGATGAAGTTTGAACTGTCACTTTGAGGAACAGATACTGTCGATAAGCTAGTGAACTTGATTGAGAAAACTTTCGCATTGTATTATATCATCGACTGGCACGTCTGCTGGCTGCTGAGAGTCTGAGACTGGAAGGTTATTTGTAGGCTCTGGGGGCGGTGTTGAGTGGTTTGATCTCGCAGTATGCATCTGGCTCATCTTGGGCCTGTTGCCAAAGTTCTCTCTGCATTAGTCGCTGTATATATTCATCCTGGATGTTTAGGAACTATTGTAATCAATCCTTAGTATCACAGACTGGTCAGAAAGAGCGTTTACTTATCTCCCTATATAGGAGTCCCTCTTCAAGGCACTGAACACATTTGTCGGGACCATCCCAACATTTCTCCTCAGGGTCTAAGGCCTCTCGCTCTTGGGACTTGATTGCGATTTTGCGTTCACGTTTGTTCTTTGCAATGCCCTTGAGCTTTTCCTTCGGCATCGTCACGCTCCGAGGTTGCATTTCTCATCGCGGTCCAGGCTGATTTGAGCTCTCAACCCCAAGTCCCAACTGAAAATAACACACCTAGCTCACAACTTAGGTGTAATGATTCGTTGGCCTCTCTGTCTCCGGGTAATTGTATATTTGAGCTTGAAACTCGGCCTCTTGATCTGGAAGTTGGTGCCGTTAGACATCCACTTAAGCCAGTGTCATCACACGGCCGAGACGCCAATGATTGCGAGTCATCCGAAGATACTCACTGATGAACTCGGCGATGGATGGTCGGTCCACAAGAACTGTAGCTTCCGGAGTGTCTTGGAACACAACAAGGCAAGGTTCTTCGCGCGGAGCCTCTTCTTGAAGCAAGTATCGGTTGAAGAACAGTGGAGCTAGAACTTGGTATACTTCAGTATCTGACACAGCAGAACTTCCAATTTCATCACGTCGAAGAATCTGAGCGGCACAAGTTGGTGGCTCTGCAGAAAGCTAATACTTGAGCTTTGTAGGTGTGGCCGTTTTTCGAGACCTGTATCAAGTATGCGCGAGAAGGCACAGATGAAGAGTTGAAGCCAGGCCAGTTCACGTTGGCACGCGTATGGCCTGGGAAACCAAATTCTGAGAAAGTCACAGAGTCGAGTGGGTTAAGGTCTCTATTCTCCTCCGCCATGGGACAGTAGTAGCACGAGAAGAGGCATGAGTATCTCCACCGTCCTAATCACCGCCATCCGAGGCGATGTTCAGAGGCACTCATGACATGTACTCGAACATGTTGGGAGAAATAGCATGGGTTCATATTCCTCACAAAACCTACACCTGTGAGAGGTCAGATATGTCGTGGAAATCGCCAATTCCACTGCTGGCTGTTGCGGTTTGGTGTAAGTGAAAGAGATAGTTTGGTTCTACTGGTGTCGTCGCTCTTTTCGACAGTCACGCAATGACTAGCAGCCATAGCTTCCGGTGTCTCCAGTCTTTGTATAAAGGAGACACTGCGGACCATTCGTAGTGATGTAGTTGGGACAGGCCTCTAGTACCGAGCAACAGCGCACAGCAATAGTATCTTTTCCCGCTTCTCAACAACATTATCTCGTGCGATGCCGATGAAGCGACCCCAGTCTTGCTGTTGACTCTCATCTGTCATGCCTCAGTACCTTTTGAGGAAAAGCAAAGCTGCATGACGACAGCAACAGAACAAGATAGATAAAATAATATGAGAGTCAAAGTAAAGACTCACTACAAGCAATTTCATGGAACTTGATAGGCGTAAGTAGACGGGTGATGAGTTCAGGGGTGGCATCACCAGTCGGCGCACCGACGAGGTAAGAAGCCATTAGGACATCATCACATATAGTTCGTCAGTTTGTCATGTTTGCATTTCAAAGTACTGTATTCGTTCTGTTTTTGCATGACCTCTTCGATGATGAGCTTTCTTTTCGAGACGAGTTGTTTTTCTCTGGCTCCATCGCTCTTCAGCCTTTTGGGGGCGGAAAATATGTTTATTTGAGATCTTATCATCTTGCGCTGCCGCACAGAAAGCCAAGGTAATATCCCTCAGATGCCCCGAGTACCAATATATTATGCCTATCATCAGACAGGTCTTAATAGTAACTGGTGTGAAGTGTGTTCGGAGGCCGATTCCCGATTTGGTCGCCACTACGTCGGCGTGCTGCACAGGCAATTCGTTGCGCGGCTGCGTTGTAGGCTTGGTTGACCAACTTCACGGTTCTTGGGCGGACACAGGCATCGTTGGTTTTGACGCGTTCGGTCGGTTTCCAACCCTGAGTTGCCCGAGTTAGTCATCTTAAATGCTCGTGCTGGCCAAGCAAGTATCACAGGGATAGTCCGGGCGTTGACTTTGATGGACTACAAAGGATTTGACGAGAGGAGACGCGGATGATTATCTTGCGTTCCGTACATGGCGTATCCTGGATAGATCGGGCCGCCTCAATAACCGCCATGAGAGGTGGTGTCTGCGTCGATGATAGTGTAGGCAGAGCGCTGCTCTTCCAGACTCACTGTGCACGCTCGCATGTCTCAAAGTGCTTCTGGAAGCCTTCATATGAGTAACAAGTATCACGGTCTGCGACACCCTTACAGAAAGTCCCGTTGCCAATTGCCTGCATTCTTCGTTCTTGAAAGGCTTCCTGGTAGCCTCTGCACTGTTCAGCGTTCGGGGTCGGTCCCGGCTGTCTACCAAGCATCTTGATTCTCTCCCCTCCACCGTCGCCTTGTCTCCCCTGGGTTCTTCGTAATCAGTGGGTAGGAGGGGACGAGAAATTCCGTAAGAGTTGATGTCGCTACCACTGTCGACGGGGCGACTTGCGGAACGTTGTTACCGTCAGCTTTTCCTCGGCCTGGTCCTGTTCGCCTCCGATGAGTTTGTCGGTTTCCGCACGGGATAACGCGAAGCTCTGATTCTTTCTTCTTCAGATAAACTAACGAAGCACCAGCGTCTGCCAACCTTTGAAAGTCTCCTTCGTATGGCAGCTTGGGCGTGGAGGGAGCGCAGAGAGGACCCTCTTCCCCTTCCTTGTCCTTGTCTGTGGCTCGCTCCACGCCAATGCTTTCAGCGAATTCTCCTTCAGTGAGCTTGAACAAAGAGGTCATATCAAGAGACCTTGCTTGAGCTCATAAATAAGTCTCCTTTGAATCCTGATTCAATTGGTGCTTGTCAGCCATCTTCGCAAAAGGCACGATGGTCTTCTTCAGGCGCTTTCCGACAATGCGAAGAAACTCCTCCCCTTGATTGCCTTGACCAGCGTACCTCGTTTATAACAATAGCGGCGAACTCACTCCTATCCCACTCATCTCGGGTTTGGTGCATTTTTGCCGCTATTGTCTGTCTTCCGTTCTCGGTGAAGCCCAACTCAGGCTTCGTGGACTTCGAGTGCTGCAAATCTCTCTTCTTTTGAGGTTGAATGGTATGAAGTGGACTGGGGCTGGCGATAATTTCATCGTTTGAGTCCGTACAAGGCTTCGTTCAACAGGGTAATGGCATCTTCAAACCAGCCGAGCTTTTCGGCCCATGGTTTGCCTTCAGGTGACTTCATGAATTGTGCAAGCATTAGGAACTGCTTGATATAGATAAGCTTGTCAAGATTGCTGTTAAGGTAAGCTGCCACTACTTCTACTTGCGACAGATCTTTTTTCTTCCTTAACTGAGATGCAGATGATAATTCTCCACGAGGCTGGTCTGACAGTTGATGAGAATGTTTCGTCAAAGTCAACGCTCAGGGTCAGCCACAGTCGGCGCTCATTTGTTCCTGGAGGCCTCAATTTGAGGGACAAGTTTCAACGAAGGGTCAGAATGCTCAAGGGTGAAGGAGCTTTGAAATATCAGAGCACCCGCTGGGGGCCAACTCCTCGCATATACGTAGTGAGATTAGGGTTTGGGGAACTCATGAGGTAATGATTCGCTTGATTGCGCCACATGGGTTCGTGTATACTGCCATGGGTTGGCTTCCTGTGGTATTTTCACTTTAGGTACAGATCTTAGCGACGACTAAGTTGGAGGATGGACACTAGTAGCGACTGATATCCTTTGGGAAAAGATCATTGGCCCGCCTGATCTGATCATTAAGATTTGCAAAGTCAAATCGATGCTCGACGCTCTCTTCTGAATGGTGAGGGCGCCTCATATGAGTGAAGAGAAGTGCATCTTCTTTCAGGTTGCCGAAACAAGCCCCAACTGCGCCATCCTTGCTTGGCCTAGTTTTCCTCTAGGCGAAGGCCATGATATCGGGATATGGACTCTTTGGTACATCGATAGGCAGACGGAAGCCTCTTCAGAGTCTTCGAGGATGCGAAGGCTGAGCTCGGGGGCAAGAAATGGGAGGCTTCGACGTGGAGTGCCACCCGTAGGCTGAGAGGAGACAAACGTTATATTGGTAATTCTCCTCCCCCTTTGCATTATGCTGCTTCTGTAATTCGAAACACATCCACCGCTGTTTCTGCTCATTCAAATGTATGCGTTGCTATAGAGTGGCCGTCTGATCTATGAGCTCGTTGGACTCATATGATCTTCTTTCAAGAGCTCTTGGCTTATGATGTCGAAGTCGATTCCAAGTGGTTACCCCTAGCTTACGAAGCTGGGGCTTGCAAGACGAAGGCGAGGATCAGGACCTCCAAAGATGAATGGCTCAGCCAAACCATCAAGACAGCGAGGATTTAATACCTAAGTCATGAGCTTACCATAACTTCGAACAAACTATTCCTCAATGACGCACATTGGAAAATCGGGAAGTGGTCGAAGCACCTGCCGGGGTCTCTCCAACTTCATGCATTCTGAAATCCACGGCGGTTCATCGAACTCCGCTTGAGCCCCCTCAGCGCCGTTAACGTGATACCGCAGAGCTGTCTCTTTTCGACTTTCTCCGCAACTTCATTCAACTCTGCACCAGAAACGCGCTTCAAAGCCTTTCCTATCAGTTGGGTCGTATCGATGTAGATTGGCAAAGGAATAGCCTCCAAGATGATCCTTTCGCAGGCTCACCTGGAGCCTGTCTCTCGTCTAGTTAATGGTGAAGCCTTACTATATATTGATAGTTAGTTGAATTGTTCATCTTTGGAGCCCTCAACATCATTCTCAACATCCGCGGCCACAGCCACATTAATATATATCGAGGCAGCTGGGTAAGAGACTGGTGAAGAAGCGGTTCTTCGAGCTTGCGCAAGAGGTCCATCAGCTTGTAATCCATCCGGTCTGCAAGACATGCAGGAACTGGGTTATCTTTATAAATGCCGATGTTCAGTATATTGATAGGATCGCTCTTGTTGGCTCTTTTATAGCGAGCGATTGCCCCCTTAGATTCTTTCCTCTCTAGGGTGCCTGGTTTCTCAGTATGGCGAATCTCTTGCCGTCATCTGACTGGTCACGAACGAAGCTATCGTAGAACAGGATGGCAATTGAATCTAGGGGATGGGGTTTCTTTGCAGGTGGATTCATTGATGAACAAGCCAATGATATCGTGCTCAGGTCAAGACAAGCAAGCTCATTCCTAGTGGAGCGAAGGTTTTGTCAATCTTGACACGTCGGCCGTACATCGGACCCCGGTGGACTGAAGGGAATGTTGTGTTGTCTTGCTAAAGTTGCTGGCTAGCTCTTGGAGGCGGAACTTTCCCATTAAACCTGATCTTCCTGCGTGGGGTTTGGGTGCGCCGAAACTGAATCACCCGGTGGTGATTATTGAACGGATGATTGCTCATCGATCTCAACATCGCTTAAATCGGCGTTGATGACAGTTGAAGCGATGGAAGACTTGAAAAAGTCATCAATCGTCTCGAAAAGCTTCCATTCGTATCCAGCCCGTGCTGATACCGTTTCCTCACAGTTAGGACACGAGCCTAATCGGACTTGCCGACTCTCAGTACTTGCGTGCATGTTCTTATAGGGGAATACCCCAGGGATGGGCAATCATGGGCAGAGCATCTCCCAACGATCTTGCCGGCAGGCTTGGGTTCGGGTACCTTGCAGGGCCTAGTTAGGTACGGGAGACAGTACGTATGCCCGCCTGGAGAGTTGCAGCAATTCGTGTTCACCAGATTGGGATCCTTTGAGTCACGGATTGTTAAGATCACCGAAATCTTTTTGACCCATTTAGGCGTCCATTGAAGTACTGGTACTTCCAGCGACCGTATTGTAGGATGGCAAACCCGGTAAGGCGGACAGCATTGTGAATGAATTTACACGGTGGCCGGGATCATGTCTTCTACACCAATGACAAGTCTTCCAAAACTGTTGAGAAGATGTTGTAGACTGTTGCTAAGACGGCAGAGAAACCCAGGCTCTTCAGCGTTTTGTCCGATGTGAGGCTGTGGACGAGCGTCGCCGCCTTGTTGTGTTTGAGGCTGTGGGAGCGGTAGATGGGCAGGTTCGACTCTAATCCGCATCCTGGCTCACGATCGGAGGCAATAGGGTCTAAAGGAAGAGATATTCCTTTTCGGAGAGCCACTGGTCTGACTTGAACCTGGGGTCCTTGGGAGAGTCCTCCCAAAATGTAATCGATGGAGCGTCCCGAAGTGACAGCTTAGAGGGCGTTTGCTGGGGAAGACTTGATAATCTCTACATCCTCGTCGTCGGAGGTAGTATCCAGATTCTCCCAGCCTTAATGTCATCGATGCGTTCCAGGACTTTTCCGGAGGTTACATGTTGCATCAAGTCCTATACTTGATACTCTCCTGTTTCATGAGCCTGTGGCGTGCTTTGAAACTTTGTGCTTGCGTTTTCGTATCACGTAGGAGCAGCTCTCGTACTGCGAGGCAGCGGGCACGAGGTGCTAACGTTGGTGTCGGTGTCTCCGTTGATCATGTCGACTATCAGAACTTCAAACTCCTCGATCTGTCTGATCATGTTCAAGAAGACTCTTTGACTGTAGCAGCCCAAGGTATGCCTTATACATCCGCTGAAAATCGGACTTTTTGAGTGCTCGAGCTTGCAGGCTCATTCTGGTCTGAAACATGGGCTTCCCAGTAAGCTGCACCGTTACGGGTGTTGAGCTTGATTCTCTATCATGAAACTTCAGACTCATTCTGGTCAGAAGGGCATGAACGCCCTGAGCTTGACTAGAGGTTGTGCTCACCGAAGAGCTCCGAGGGGTCAGAACCGGCTGCTGTATATTTTCGCTACTTGGCCCGCTGGATTTCCGCTTTGTATCTCGACTTGATCAAGATGGATCGCTTTGGTTCCTCTTCTTCCAGCGGAGGGATCTTGTTTTGCCGACACTTAGTACCCAAATCGATGCCTGCGAGGTACCTGGATCAGATACTGAGGGCAGTGGTGCTTCTCACAATCTCTCGTGTCTTGGTCGCCTTTTATCAAGGACTCACGGGCCGGAAACGGCTCTGGGATTCATATCCTTCGGTGTAAAGCTTCATCAACGCCACACTGGTCAAAGCCATATTGTGGTTTCTCATATGATATGTAGACGAGACTTGGGACTGCGGCGGTCTTCTGTCCATGCAGTAGGTGGCATAGCCTTGAACAGACCAGTGTCCCTCACTTGAGAAGTAGGCATCCCTTCGGCAGCTGAGCTCTAAGTAGTGAACTGTGAAGTGGCCGAGGCAGCAATGCAAGGACCGACAAAAGCAATCCAGCAAGGGAGAGACATGGTGGATGTGCTTGGTCGGTAGCGGTGCTCAGTACTGGGTTGTATTGGTGAGAATGTTGACGAGACTTTGCAGACCCCAAGCCAACAGTACTTCGTTGTGGTTGAGGTCTAAATAAGGCTTGGCGAGTCCCAGGGGCCATTCGATCGTCTCCCCGTTGTGGCCACACTGTAGAAGGCTAGGTTTGACTGAGTGCCAGAGGCCACTTGCCGCAATGATAAGCTGGGACAAAACAACTCCTAACGCTCATGCCAACAAGTGTAGTTCTGGTAAACAGGTGGTGCCCGCACTCCTGGTGGTCCAGGTACGGCATTGTGCTTCTTGTGGAGGTCCAACAACAAGAAGACTCGTCAGATACTAACAAGGACTGGACACCGTCATCCACTTGCCCATGCCATGGCTGTCTGTATGGGGGGCGGTGTTGTGACCACCTTGGGACATGAGCGCCGAATCAGTGACAGCTTGCCATTTTCCAACGTCTTCGGCCGATCCTGCCTGTCGGTAAGTATCAAAGGTCTCGATGCTTGTCAACAGGCAGTTGAGCCTAGTCCTCCAGGCTTCTGGGCCCTGAGTTAAGTTAGATATAATGAATGCAAAGAGAGTAAAAGGTGTAACATACCACTAATTGTCTGTGCGATGACAGTCTGTCATCTTGTAAAGTCTCTTGATCATCCGTCTAAGGCATGGAATGCATGGAGTTCCTGGCTTGGAGGATGATATAGACAAGTGACATTACCAGAGTCGGACTTGAAGAACCTGAGCCTTACCATAGTGAGTGATTACAATGAGTTGAAAGCTATGCCAGAGCATAGTCCCCGTCATCAGCGTATCTTCGAGGGTGAAGGGTGCGTGAAGTGTGTTTGGGGGCTGGGTGAACAAGCCCCCTCACCCCATCCCTCAAGAATAATGGTAACTCGCCTTGGCAGAGCTAAACTTGTCAAGTCAAAAGATGAAAACTAAAAGAAACGATCAACGAACCTTTGGGTCATTTCTGGAGAGACAGACCAACCGCTTCCCGCAACGAACTTTCGTCAAGCTCGTTGTCGTCAAACATTGTCGTCGGCGGTGATAGTAAGCGGGTCGATGGTAAGGGAGTCGATAGCAAGAGAGTCGTCAACCCTGGCATCAGAGCCATCATATATTCCAACTCCTCTTAGCAGACGAAGTTGAAACATCCGGCAAAACAAAGGACTCAGCACCAAGGTTAGAGGCCGAGAGCATCGTCACAAGGGGTTTGCCCCAGCACAACCGCGAGAAGCCCGGGGCGAGATAATTGAAGAACAGAAATGAAATCGGGAAGAAGAAAAGGTTATATATCTGAATGACAAGTCCGAGCTCTTCATTACATCATCAACATTTGATGGGCTAAGAGAAAAGAGAAAACTTCTTGTGCCCTAAATGTTGAGTTGTGCTTGATGAGGTGACATGCCTTGCCGTGTGGCGGCGTGTTGTATTGACGGGAGCTGTGGTGTATTCAGGCATGTTTCCGTGAGATATCAGATTTGATATCGCATCTATCACATCACATCCCGAGACTGAGCAATTAACGCTTCAATCTTTGTACACGCACTTGGAGCGGTGAGAGATGAGATGCAGCCAAACAAGCAAAAGTCCTTGTTTTCCAATTTTTAAACCACTGCAAATATCATAGATCACAGTCCAGGTTGCCCACCCGCTTCCACTCGGGCCTGGCTTCCCAACATTCACACCGACGGGAAATGACACACTCAACCGTTTGAACAGCCGTCAGAACTCAACTCTACCAACAACTCACAGGTCAATGGCTCTCAGCCGTCCCTGCCACGTCACAATTCCTCACGCAAAGACCCTTTAATGACGGATAATGTGATACATTCAAACATTCACCATCCAAAACCGACATGATTACTCCCTATGAATCGAACAAATCACAACCCAAGCTTAAACACCCCGGCCCCGCCTCCCTCCCGTCCCTCCCGCATCTCCACTCCCCAAAAGCCTCCGGTCGCCCCACAATAAGCCTCCGAACGTCCGTCTCACTCATCATCAGCCCGTTTTCTCAGAAACTCATCACCAAAACAAACAATGCACACGCACCCGAATCAAATTCGCTCAGCATGTGAGCGCTGTCGCCGGCAGAAACTGCGCTGCTCACGGTCCCTCTCTTCGCCCTCATGCGCCCGCTGCACCCGTCTCGGCCTGACATGTCAGGCCGGCCTGCAACGACGCGTCGGCAGACCGCCCAAGAAGGACATGGTGCTTCACAGGCCTGCTGAGGATATGCAGTTTGTTCAAGTGCTACTGGACGACACGGCTTGGAATCTTGATCCGTTTTGCGGGTATACGCCTGAAAGTCTCCCGTTTCCCATGGATGCGTGGCCTTCTGTGTCAGAGCTTGATCCACCCGAGATCGAGCAAAAGATCATAGTACCCAGTATGCAGGTTTTCGAGAAGTTGTCAAAACTTAATGTCGATATCCACCGGGGATGGGAATTCGTGTCGCAGCTTGAGAATGACTTTCGGTTGAGTGCGTTTGTGTGTGAGGATCGGGAGAGGCAGAATGGGTATCAGAATATCCAGGTGGTTTTGAAGGCGGCGCAGGAGTACCTTGTTGTCCTCAAGACACTGCATCGGCAGCTCGGTATACGGACTGTGTATTGCCAAGGTCGCAAGCCACATACAAACAGGATGATGCTATCACTGGAGGCAAACACGGAATCTCCTGAGCCGATAGCTTCTTCGTCGGGTGAAGCGACACCAACATCCGGAAGCACTACACCCGAGCTTCCCCCTATATTCGACTCACCGACCATGTTTCTAATAATATCTTGCTACGTGCAACTCATCAAACATCTTGATGTTGTACTCAGGATCATATTCAACTCAATATCAGATCCACACCAGGACCTCATCGATGCCGCTCCCATGTCGTTTGCCGAAGTACCTCTGATCGAGCCGTCAACCCAATTCGTCCTCTTTTCCGAAATGTTTCGCCACATAATGAGTCAGATGAATCTTCTCATGGGACTCCCTAGTGCATGGTCAAGCAAAAGCGCTTGGACAGGTCTGTTGACTAATCAGCGTTATCGGGATATGCTGAATACTGAGCTAGGAGATGTGGAGGATGGGTGGACGACGCGGCCAGGCAAATTGATGGAGATTAATAGGATAACAAAGGATATGTTGGACGAATTCACCATGATGGGGATTTACTGAACAATTTCCAGCTGGCTCTGCTATACAGGAAATGAGGAATCACAGAAGCAACTTCGTAGTGTAGGAGTAAGTCGTAGACGTAGAATTCGGATCCAAGGTGCCGGTTCATGGGGGAATTTATACTCTAAGTTAATCTAATCTCTTTAATGATAATTCATGGCTGAGCACTCTGGTGTTGATGTGCTTCGTCGTCCTCCTGTGGCATCAAAGTGCTGGCTCTTGTAGCCCAAATCTCAGTGCTAGCCTCAACTCCTCGCAAAAGCCAAATAAAATCCATGCAAAGTCATTATAGGGACATAGAAAAGGTGGATTCAAAATTGTTGCTACCAGCTGCGTCAAAGACGAACGGGAAGTTGATAGCCACGTCGAGTGGGAGGCTATCGGCAACAGGACGCGATACCGTTGGCGTCGATCCTCGTCGGTTCGTCCTTGATAAAGTGTGCTCCTCGCTATTGGCTCTCTTATTTCTTCCTTTCTTAACCGGTGTCGCCAATGCCTTCTTTGGCTCTGACGGTGGTTCAACATTCCATTCGCAAGCAAGAACACTAAACTCGACCTGCTCTGGGTTCTTGTGGGCGCTCAGGCTGCTCGACTTGGCGTATTTGACAAAGTTCTCCTGTAGCCAGGATTTGACTTCAAGAACTCGGGAGCTGATAGTCCAATCTTGCGTATCCGCTTCGAAGTAGCTTCTGTTCCCACCCTCGAACCTGCATGTGCCTGTTTTCGCTTGAATGAGGTCAGCCATTGTCTCAAGCCTCTGACATCTATCGCTTACCTTTCAAGTCTCTCTGGAACCCGTAGCGATCTGTGGCAGCATTGAGGTCGGATTTACGTAGAATGAGGTAATCGACAAAGAAGAACTGCTCCAGGTTGGGGAGATATTGAGCCAAGAACCTGTACAAGTGTTTCGGGTACCTGACTCTATCAGGAGTGCTGTGGATTAGGCCGCAGTTTGGACATCGCCTGGGCGATTGTTTCTCATACCATTTGTGGCAATATCTGACCGCGACCTTTCGAATTTGATCGAGCCCTGAGCAGTTCAGAACCTTATTGAAGCGTATGCTGTCTTCGTAGACTTCAGGTGGGACATATTCAAGGTAGATGACATCCGAGAGGGAGTTGAGGCTAACGATCCGGCCAGTGTTAAGGCGGAAAGTCGTAGACCGATTTGTGAGGGACTTAGCTATAGCGGCAGCTTCATTGCATGTGACAGAAAGTTTGGCGAGCTGTTGATGGAGATTCGTGTAATAAGAGATGTCGGCTTGGGGAGTGGGGTAGAGAGGCTTCAGTGTACCGTACACCTTTGCAGTAGGGCGAGCTTCCTTTCTGACCTCGAGCGCCACAGAATCAACGTCATCATCGTGATCTTCAGCACTTGCGTGGAGGAAAATCGGCTCTTTGAGCCACCATTTCCCAAGCCCTGTTGCCGGGTGCCAGTCGGTGTCGATTTTGAGAAAGTGCATGCCGGGAGTCTCCAGGGTAGCTTGCCATATCTGGGCACGTATCTCTGGCGGCAGGCGAGGAAAAGGGGAGAAGGTGCGGCAATCTTCAGGTATTCGAAACTTGAGAGGAGTCTCTATTGATTGTGTAGGTGCCTCTGTAGAAGGGTCTGTATCCTTTGATGCCGGGGGATGTTGGATGGTGACGCCATCGTGGGCATTATCAATTTCGGGAGCACTCATGATAGCCGTGGGCCATGAGCTTATCGCTATCTCGCGATCATGAAGGAGGGGTGTAGATTAGAAAGACGGACGGTCAAAAGAGCGAAGACGACGCAACAAAAGCGATCGGCGGAGCAGTATGAAGTGAAGAGAAAGTGAAGATACAGAGTATCGATGGTGTTGCAGAAACAAAAATGATGGAGTGAAGTTGGAGAAGTAGCGGAAGCCTCATATCAATGGCCAGTGAGTAATGGGGACGGGATGGGCGGGGAAGCAGGCAGTCACAGCCAGTCTGCCACCTCCCGTCAGGTCGGGTTAGAGAAGGTGCTGGGTGCTGGGTATGCAGAGTTCAGCCGCTAAACAGGCAGCTCAGCGCCACAACGCACCAGTATCAGCGCTGCCTAGGCTAGGTAGTCTCAGCGGATGAGGGACTACAATGTGTGAAATATCATTAATGCATATTGCTTGAATTATCAGATTCATTTACTACGCTTTGACATGTATGTCCTGCGATATCTCTTGCCTCGTGATTTGGCTTGTGTAAAGCGCTTCACCGCATTTACCCTGATGATTCAATGCTTCAGAAGATGCGCCAACCAACGCATGCCACCGCACCTTGACGGGTCATATCGAGCTGTCAGGTGAGAACCTAATTCGATTTTATTGCCTACAATTCGTTATTTCAGTTGCTAAGGCTTATAACGGCATTTTTTAACTATTTGAATTGAAATATACAGCTTAGATTGGCGCAAGGTATCGTTGCTGCATTTTTGAAGCTATACGTCAGATCTCCATCTGCGTACCACATGAGATCCATGGCTGGCTTTTTGTGACACGCCATTATAACCGCTGAGAGGAAGACACCTTCCTCAACATTATGGATGATGAAGTGAGCAAAATAATCAAAAAAATCAAATTGCGCAGTCTGATGCATTAAAGTAGTTTGTCTGCGGCGGTCCACTTTCAAGGCATCTAAAGGTAGAACAAACACACAGATCACAAGCAAAAAGTAGAGGATGAGGTAGATAAGAAGAAAACGATCATATTAAGCGGCAATTACGATCATCTAACGCAATTGTACTCCACAGTCTACCTATAATTTTCAATCCAAGCTCTGCCGTATTGTCTCCAAGCTAAAAACTAACCTTCAGCGATTAATATCCAAACTTCTGCCCAACAAGCTCCTCACTCAGCCTCCACAACTTCTCAGCCTCAACAGCATCTCGCGCCCAAGCCTTGACAGTATCAACAAAAGGATCAGCAACCCTCGCCTCCAAGAGATAAGCGCCGTTGCTTGCTACTTGATATTAGTATTTATCCATACACATTTGGAAATAACATCTCACCTTTGATGTTGGGGTCAAAAGCAGCAAATGCATGGGTCGCAGCGCCGACTTCTACGGGAACAGGGGGGATGGCTGTCCACCCTTCAGAGTTACCACGTGCGCGATGAGATTTGACTGGGGTCTGTTAGCTAGAGAATTGGTAGAGATAAGAGTCACCTTACTGAAAGTGCCGAGATCAGCGTCCATGCTGGCAAAGTCCAGATGTGTGCCAAGACCAGTTGACAGGATGAGGCCGGGGTGAACACTGTAAGATTGAAGACCACGGCTTCCAAGTTTTTGGGCCAGAGATACAGAGAATAGCATGTTTGCAGTCTTGGATTGACCGTAGGCACTCCATTGGTCGTAAAGCTCGCCGTCCTGTTGAAGTTAGTATGGTACAGTGTGCAAAGCTGGATGACTTACACTGAAGTGAGGATCAGCGAAGCGAATAGGACCAAGACTGTGGCCATTGCTCGAGATGTTGACAACACGAGGTGACTCCGAAGCAAGAATCTTATCCATGATCAAGTTCGTCAAAAGAAAATGTCCAAGATGACAAATAGCAAACTGCATCTCATAGCCGTCCACACTCTTGGTATACGGAATAGCCATGACTCCAGCATTGTTAACAACGACATCAATGCTAGGCACATCATTCCAACTGTTGACCTCCTCAGCAGCCTTTCGCACCGAAGCTAAAGAGCCGAGATCTACTACAAGAGAGCGGGTTTTGACGGAAGGGTTGGCTTTAGTGATGGCTTCAGACATTTCTTGGAGTTTGGAGGCGTTGCGGCCTGCGAGGATGAGAAGAGATGGGGATTTGGAGGTGGTTTCTAGGATGAAGGTTGCGCCGAGACTATTGGGCGTGACGCCAGTTGTGAGGATTGTTTTGCCCTTGATTACGTCGGCATATTCGTTGACGAGATCGTTGGTGGTGGTTGAAGCAGAGTGAGGAGACATGGTGATTGAATTAATAGCTGATGAATGCTCAAGTTGTGTTTTGTAGTGTATTATCGAGTGTATGTTTTGAATTGAGAGTGTCGATGATGATATGTCTGTTCAAGTGGGAAACTCCCACGATATTTATACTAAACCCCATTTCTAAAGTCCGAAATTGATGTTGTTGAGATCGTATGGTGCATACGAATAAAATGAAGTGCGGTGTTGCAGTCCATCCCGGCTGGCGTCAGCCATCGGCGTAGGAGGGGCCGATGCTGACGCTTTTTCGCCAACATGTCCGAAAGGCCAATCATATTGTGAGTTGATTGAGGCAACCTTTGCTTTCGGACTTTAGAGCAAGGGTATTATCGTACTGCATGATGACGGCAAAGGTGCATCGATGCGTTTATAGATCCCTTTTTGGACTAGAAAGTGCATAGGATGAAAGGCCTGGAGGGACCATTTGAAGCTGCCCTAAAGTCCGCCAATGAGGTTCACGAGCGGTTTCATCAATCGCATCGGAGACACTGAAAAGTACCAGATTTCTATTACAAAATCTCTCCCAATTTTAGAGTAATCCCTCCGGTTTCTCAGTCTATTGATAGTTTGCTGCACCGTCATGGCGTATGCCGCCACCAGAGGATAGGCAGAGTAACTGCCCCCAGAACACACTGTCACCAACATCTTACGTGGTATTGGGAAAAACATCGCTTTTACTTCTTTCTTGATTTCTGTGGAGGAGATCTAAAGTCCCTATATGTACAGTGAAAGCAAGTCTATACCTTCTTTTGCCATATAACACCTGGGTATCCGCTTCTATCCCAACGCCATCCCATAAGTGCAAACCACATATACACACATATAACCATCAACTCTTCAACTCTCATCACCTAAGACAACCTCCCACTCCTGCAGTACAGTCGGTTCTTGCACTGCACCTCCCGAAATCCCACTCAGCCACGCCCTACACGCTTCAAGGTGCGCATACTCTGCATCATCGTGACCTCTTAAACCCTTCATCTTGACATCCGCGACTTCCAACACGCTTCTACCTGCTGCATCACGAACGTGAACACATGCACCGCTCTCAACGAGTTGTTTGACAGCGAGTTTGTGACCGCAGCGAACAGCTACGTGCAGTGCTGTTTCGCCTGATCGGTTTCGAGCGTTGACTTGTGCGCCGGAATCGATGAGTTCTCGAATGATATCGGGGCCGACTTTGTAGTCGTCATCTTCGGGGAGTTGAGCGACGAAGGCCATTAGGGGTGTGTTGCCGTGGATGTCGTAGTGGTTTGGATCGACGCCTGCATCGAGGAGATTCTGGAGGAGAACAAGACGGAATTGTAATCTATCGGTGCACGAGTCCGAGTTCTTAACAGTCTTGTCCCTTCTGCGTCTTCGGTCGATTGGCGCGCCGTTCTCATCGAGGTAGTACTTTTGCGTGATACTGGTTTCACTGAGCGTGGCGGCTGCGAGACAATGGAGTCCATTACGACCCTGATTGTCTTCAAGTCGGGGGTTGAGTTCCGCATCATTGATGTACTTGAGGAGTTGTGTCTCCTCGTGGATATCGTCAAAGTGCCAAGGATCAGCGATGCTAGCTTGTCGAGACATTGGTACTGGAGCGTCGACATCCATAGCCTGTGTGCTGGCTCTATTGACACCCAATCCAGGCTCGGGGATGGCTGAGTAGGTAGGTGTTACGTTGAAGGCGTCCCTCTTCTGATAGCTAATCGCACTGCACAGTCCCAGTGCATAATTGCGTAGCTCAGGTGGTGTGTCCCGCAATAAGAGAATATGCGAGAATGAGCGTCCATAGCAGTCGCGCGCACTGAAGTCGAATCCTTTGTGGGCGAGTGCGTCCAACAACTGCTTTAGCAACTTCTGATTTTGAGGCAGAAACCACGTAGTGTGCAATACATGAAGGAGTGTCTGGCCCGCTGTATTCTGCACATTCAGGACATCGTTGGCCTCAACCGAGATGATCGCTTGAAAAAGGTAATCCGACAAGAATCGCGCAGCCATGAGATGAAGTGCCGTATGCCCAAACTGATCGCTCTCTTCAAATAAACTACCATGGACGGCAGCTGATAATGCATTGGTGCCAGTTTGGGTAGGGCCATGTGCTGTGATCCAAGCCGGCTCTTCGATCTCGTGAATAGGGCGGCAGAAACAAGCCAATTTTTGATGGATCTCATCTTGCGGAAGACATGTATAGTGGGCAAATTCGTCGAGGCAGAGGAAGTTTCCGGGGAGGTAGTAAGGTCCCATGGGCAAGTGAACTGGTGCGTCATGATCGTTGAGCCATGATGCCACACTTGGCTCCTCGTCCGAGATGGGAGATAGACTGGTTCCTCGACGGTTGAGGGGCGCTGTATATCGTTTTATGAGACGCTTAACAGTCTTGACGTACGGATGTGAATAGTCATTGAGTATTTGCCGTAAACTCCCAGTAGTGCAGTCCGTCGACGTAGTCATGAATGTAGGTCGCTGTAAGAAGTTTCGAAACGTACTGTTGTCCTCCTGATTTTGTTGGATCTGCCTTTGAGCGGCCGTTCCATTATTTGGGACATATTGCTGCGGATATTGGTTAAAGGGAGGAACCTCGAGCGAAACTCTGGTACCGGGATCTCGAACAAGATGCGGCGTTGGGATAGCGTTGAGAGCTGGAATAGGTCCAGAAGCTTGAGTTGGAGATGCGACGGAATTATGGGTTGAGCTGGTGCGTGTAGGAGAAAGAGCCAGCTCTTCTAATCGGCGAACCATGTCATCTTCGGTCTTGGGGTGAAGCCATCGTGGCTGTTTGTTGAGCATCGCATTGAGTGTCTTGTGGGCGGAATCTTTACTATACAACTGTTAGTGTATTATCCACAGTGCAACGTCAAGAAGCACATACCCAGGCGCAGGAGTATCGGGAGATTTAGCATGAACGACCGCCATAATCTTCTCCAGCGGAAGAGTCGTATAAAGATAAAGCCGCGAGACTTTTCGTCGCGACGAAGGCGTCCATAGTGGCGGTCTTCCAGTTGTGGTATTGTTAGATCCGCTAGGTGAAGCAGATGATATCGGAACTTGGAGATTAAACGGCGAGGCAACGTTATTGTTCATTGCGCCGAGCTTTGATTCACAATCAACAATAAATGGAAAAAAGGCAATCAGAGGAATTCCGATGCTGCTTTTAGCTATAGTTCACGAGGCTGTCATGATGCTGATGGTTGATACGGGAGTCGCAAGTTTATAAGTCAGCTCCCTCTTAGGCCAGAGTCATAGGTCAGGTCGCTAGAGGGCAGTGGTGATGAGAAAAAGATGGCCGCCAGAACAGGCCGGCGGGCCACAAATAACCTGCAGCAGACTGTGGAATGGGAGAGGTGCTGCGCCTCAGCGCTCGCAGGAGGCCTGTTCGGAAAGAGGTTGCGAGTGCTACAAATGGATGTTTGGGTGAGACAGAATGTGCTGTAAATGGATAGCTAGAGAGCATAAGTCCGTAGGAGGTCTGAGTGCCGTGTTCCCCATGCAGTGACGTTTGTGATCTGGAGATAGACGAGGGAGATAATCTAATCTGCAACTAAGACGCTGAGGCCATTCCCGTAGACAGCTATAATACAGGCCGTTTGATAGTGCTACAGGGCTCCATGTTACAGTTCCCACCAATTATTGCCAATATGGGCATTTCAATAGTCTGAACCTGAATACAGTTACGTCAAAACTCGAAATCATTTGATCAATTAAATGATGAAATATTCAATTCTCCGTCACGGAACTAGAGCCGAACCTGTCAATTCAGAGGGAACCTAGGTCGCTGCCCTGGCATCAGTGGAACACATGCAGAGGCGCAGATCACGGCTGTGCTTACTGTGGCTCCAGGCACAAAAAGCCTTGCGCCACACCAGCGAGGCTTTTCGGCGTCACCACCAACATCTATGCAGTATTTCAGCGAAATGCTGCTTCTTCTCTTATCAATAGCGGAGAGTAATGATGTCAATATGTCTGAAGACAAGAGTAGTTTCTGAATTGATACTGACGATGATGGAAGTGCCGAGACTGAAGAGCCAACTGAACGGCTAGGGTTGGATTAACTGAACGGACAATACAGAGCACCTAGACCTACAACGGATCGGGTGCTTCATGTATTTATTTATCGAATGACTTCTGTTTAACAGAGCTCACCAAATATTCCGAGTTATCCAATTATCAAAAAAGGTTCCCCTTGGCATCCCTTCTCTGAAACGTCTCCCTCCAAGCGCGCCATGTATGTCATCATCCCTTGCATTCGCCGCCTCATTAGTTGAAACAGCCGCGCACGACATCTCTGTAAGTCATCCGACCTCGAAAACGAGACAGTTCTGCCCCGCCATAAAGCCAGCTACCATTTATCAACTTTAGTGGTAATCGGTTAGTTGTTTGTAGCCACGACATCGTTTCTTCCATGGCTGACTGTTGAAACCTTGAAGCCATCGATAACACCACATCCTCCTTGTGATAGCTGGTACGTAGACACTATGTCATCGTTCGAAACGTTGCGGGTGTGACGGGACAAAAGGAGAATTGAGTGATGAGACATCCTCAGACGACTCATGGATCTCATTCAAGAAGTTGTTTGCTTCCCTTTGTTTCGTTCTGAAGAGCCAATCACGGTTATTCTTAAACCTCCGAATGTTTCTATCACACACCCCTGCATAGCCTATGCCCTTCAAAGAACTTGACAACAGTCCAACATAATCCTCTGCCAGTCTGGCTCTCTACTCAACCCATTATCTGGTCTCCTTTGTCATTTTCTCTGTCTTCGCCATCCTCACCGATATTCTCTCACACCGCAACCAAAAGCCACATTTCCATTCAAAACACGCCTATTTTCTGGAACCCTTCCACACGCCACTATCTGCTTCCCGCATTCCAGAGCAGAGACATGTCTCCCCTTTTTCTCTTCAACGGCCACAAGTCTTTTTGACTTTCGGGAAAAATCCCGCCCTATTTCTGTTCCCAACGATCCGGTTGAAACGGTCCCCTAATTTGTTTTGCTCACCCCCTCCTCTTTGTTCTAGCGCTGTTCTACATGATGAATCGAAGGAGATAGAGTTTGGGAAAACTAGTATCACATGGAGACACTAGTGACGACAAGGGATTAAGTGAGTTCACGTGATAAACGGCGGAGCTGTTGAGCTGCGAGGTAAGGACTTGGACTTGAAGCAGTCAGTAAGTTGTTCGAGTGTTAGTAAAAAGACATTTTGGGAATCACGGGGAACAAAGACGTATTAAGAAATGTCTATAATTGATGATGTGGTATCTTCAACAACAAAATTACACAATATTATCCAAAAATCGTAACCATTCTTTCTACCACTACTTGGCCGAGCCAAGATCGTCTAAATCATACTATGTACATAGTGAAGCTTATTATGTTTGTAATAAATAAACAGCAAAGGGAAAGTTTTATGTTCCATGATGCATTTACAGAAGAACGGCAAAGATACCGGCGGCAGCGACGGCCATCTCGACACCGAAGCGAGAAGCACCGGCAGTGACCTCGACAGCGGGGGCAGTGCCAGTGGGGGCATGGTAGGGGAGAGTGGCAGAAGGCTGGCTGGGAGCGGGAGCCTGGTAGGTCTCGGTCTTAGCAGAAGGAGCAGGGTAAGCAGGGTGCTCAGGCTGCTCGGGCTTGGCGGGAGCAGAGTACTCGGGCTTAGGAGCAGGGTACTCAGGCTTGGCAGGAGCAGAGTGCTCAGGCTTAGGAGCAGGGTACTCAGGCTGAGCGGGGTGAGAAGGCTGCTCAGGCTTGGGAACGACAACGGTAGGGTAAGAAGGAATCTCCTTGGTACCGGTGGCGTAGACAGTGGTCTGCTGGACGGTCTCAGTGGTGACAGAGCCGTAAGGGCAGTTGGGGACCTCAGGACCGCACTTGGTAACGGTGTAGACCTTGGTGAGGTAGGCGGTCTTGGTGGTGTAGAGAGTGCTGTGGGGAGGAGGAGCATAGCCAGTAGGCTTGGCGGGGTGCTCCTCAGTGACAGGGCAGACGGTAGTAGAGACAGGGACAGTCTCAGTGGTGACGGAACCGTAAGGGCAGTTAGGAACCTCAGGGCCGCACTTAGTGACAGTGTAGACCTTGGTGGAGTAGACAGTCTTGGTGGTGTACTCAGGAGGAGCGTAGCCGGTAGGCTTGGAGTGCTCCTCGGTGATGGGGCAGACAGTGGTAGAGACGGGGTAGCTCTTGGTGGTGACGGATCCGTAAGGGCAGTCCTTGACGGTAGAGGCGCACTTGGAGATGGTGTAGACCTCAGTAGAGTAGACAGTCTTGGTGGTGTAACCAGTGGGCTTGGGGTGCTCCTCAGTCACAGGGCAGACAGTGGTGGAAACAGCAACGGTCTCAGTGACGGTGTAAGGACCGTGAGTTCCGTAAGGGCAGTCCTTGACGTAGTCAGGGCACTTGGAGTAGGTGTGGACAGCAGTGGTGTAGACAGTCTTGGTGGTGTAGGGGACGGTGTAAGGGACGCTAGCCTCAGTGGTCTGGGTACCGTGGGATCCCTCAGTGGTGGAAACACCCTCAGTCTTGGTCTCAGTGCCAGTAGGAGCGGTCTCGGTCTTGGTCTTGGTGTTGACGGGAGCAGTCTCAGTGTCAGTACCAGTAGGAACGGTCTCAGTCTTGGTCTTGGTGTTAACAGGAGCAGTCTCAGTCTCGGTGCCAGTAGGGGCAGTCTCGGTCTTGGTGTCAGTGTTGACAGGAGCGGTCTCAGTACCAGTAGGAGCAGTCTCAGTCTTGGTCTCAGTGTTGACGGGAGCAGTCTCAGTACCGGTGGGAGCGGTCTCGGTCTTGGTCTCAGTACCAGTAGGGGCGGTCTCAGTGCCGGTAGGAGCAGTAGCAGTCTCAGTGCCAGTGGAGAGCTCCTCGGTGGTAGAGTCGCAGTCCTCCTCCTCAGTGGTGGTGTTGGTCTCAGCAGGGGCAGTGGTGGTGGAGGCAGCCTCGGTGGTCACACCAGTGGCAGTCTCAGTAGACTGAGAGGCAGTCTCGGTCTCAGTCTCAGAGGTAGCAGTGTCAGCCTTGGTAGTGGCGGTTCCGGTTGTAGCAGTGTCAACCTCAGTGGTACCGGTAGTAGCGGTCTCAGCCTCAGTGGTAGCAGTGGTAGCAGTCTCGGCCTCAGTGGTAGCGGTTGTGGCAGTACCAGCCTCGGTGCTAGCAGTCTCGGTGGTAGAGACGGCAGCAGCAGTGGTGGTAGTGGGGAGGACACAGGTGCAAGCCTCCTGGAGAGTTTGACGGTCAGCGCAAGCTGAGGGGAGATCACAGCTCTCGATGGCGTCGCAGAAAGTGGCACCGACGGCGTGGACAGCCTGGTAGCAAAGGTCATCGGTATCACACTCGCAAGTCTCCGTGGAAGGAGGGAGCTCGTTGTATCGGGGGGAGATGTTGGCAGAAGCCAGGCCAAAGGCCATGGCCATAAAGACAGCGCTCTTCATTATGTTGGAAAGAATGTACAGATTCAGTAATGAACGAATGGACTGCGGTAGAACTCTGAAGAGTTACTTATATTCCGCGAAGACTTAATAAGAGAGTGACAAGAAGAGGAGTGGGAAGGAAAAGAATGCCCATGTAGGTCGGAGGATGGTGTTTATATGCAAGAAACGACCGAGTGAGCCTGGTCCGTCCATCCATTCATCCCCTACCCTGCCTCTCTCCCCCATATCTCTCTCTCTGTCTCTCTCTCTCTTCTCATCCTCTCGCGGGCGTGGGCCGTTGGGCGTGGGTGGGTGACCCATACCCAGATTTTGATAGTGTGCCTGAGCTTCGCGTTAGTTTAGGGCGCTATTGAGCAGGGCTTCACACCCATGTGAGAGATGAGCAGATGGAACTAATCCAGAACGGGAGCCCTGCTCAGTGCAGTGCTGTAAATAACGGGCTCTGGTGCCGTCAGCCCGGCCTTGGCCGTGAAAGGCGCCTGTTGGAAAAGCAACAGTCGAACAAAGTGCGTGCGGGTCAAAGAACGATGAAAGTCGTTAGCCACTTGGGTAATGGTGCGCTGAGTCGGGTCTCCATAGGGGTAGTCCCCTGACCCCTGACTAAATCGTGGCTAAACTAACCGCCTTGGGCGTTGTTAGCGGGGGTCGCTAAGAGGCAGTCGCCGAGAGCTGCGGTGGAGCGATACGATACTGGGATTAACATACAAGGACTTCTGTCTATCTGAGCCGGGGAGACGTTTACAAACATTCAACCTTGCAAGGCCTAAAGCTGTAATAGCTAGTAGGGACGAGTCGCTGAGCAATAGTTTTGCGTCGGATGTCGCACCAAAGAATCCGGCTCTTCGATGGTTGGCGCTATTACACCTCGTTATTTCAGCTCAAGGCTGGACCAAATTGTTCGCGATAACCTTGATTAATACGAATAACCTTCTGGGGCATCCCAGCAGCTGAGGCTGTCTATTGCTTCCTAGTTGCTGTTACCGATAGGGGCAGTGTCCTTCATTTCCTGTATAATTCCATGCAACTGTGATAATCGCATGTTGTTAGTCATCGGCAGTTTGTATTGTTCCTCTGGTAGCCTTTGTCGGCCATTGGATCTAGCTTCAAAGAAGGTTTGTTATTTTTAGCGTTCAGTGATTCACTCTATCGTCTTCTCCGGAGCAATATGGAGAATAGGAAATTAAGCAACCCATATCGGCTTTGTTAGTGAGAGGCAGTGACAGACAATACGTTACCCTGAGGAGCGACAATGACCGAAGAACCACAGATTCCAAGTTTTGGCATCTAGAATTTTCACTGATCGTCATGACAATCACCGAGATCTTTGCTGGAATCTCATCGATCGTGATGATAGCCTATGAATGGCAGCATCATAACTCCCAAGGACCGAAGAAGCCGTTGGTTTTAGTGAGAATTGCTTCCTCGGTCTGCTTCAAAGAAGCCCCTCATGATGACTTGCTTGTACTCCACCAACTTACAGAGCTGGCGTTTTGTCTTCCATTGTTTTCTTTCTTTACTCTCGATCAAGAGTATCTTTAGAGCAAAAGAGGTAATATTGTTTAACTGTTGAAAACTCTTTCGTCTTCTTTTGGTTCTTTCATCTTCATCAAAGGCCGTTTATAGCATTGCGGAGCCTTCACACTCTGTTTCGGTACCACACTGGAACCAAAAACGTCCATCTTGTGTGCCCATTGATCCCTACCAATGGCCATCGCACGATCAACACTGAAAGTTCGGGTACCTGACAGCATGCAGTTTTTAGCGTCCGCAATCTCCAGAGTGTGTGGATGACACGAACAAAGGAGAGGAAACACACAGAAACACAACCAAGCGTCATAGACGGTGCATCAAGGCTTGCATTAACCGAAGGGGGAGATTAAAGAAGGATGAACCCAATTGCCACGAAAAAAACGGGCATCCAAAGATCCGGTTGTTTGGTGGCTTGGGCACTTTGAAAGAATCCATGGGAAGCGCTACGAGAGCGGTGCAATTTGCATCATTCGCGCTGTGGCGTCTTCTAGAGTCCAATTGGCGTCCGTGACTCGCCCACTTGGCGTTAACCCGTCGCAAGCAATTGCGTGCATACGAGAGGGTGTGTTTTATGCATTTGCATAAATGAATATTTTCTTTTTTTAGGGGTAAAGAGGAGGAGTCGATGCGAAAGCGTTCCTGACGGTGGCTGTCTTGCTACCGGTAGTGGTAGTTACAATCGTCTTATTTACGGTGGCACTGATATTATACTGGGGAAGACTCGTTGACGATAATACGCAATAATCCATGATTATAGTACCCTTTGTGAAATGTCAAGTTTCGACATCGTCCGGTCATTCGATTCGACTGAAACTTTTTGAACAGTCAGTGCTTTCGGATCCATGCGCCGAGGTTGATTCGCAAATTCTCCAACAATCTAGTTCATCTCATTGGACCATTAAGAATCCCTATCCTTGCCCCTGAGTTGTGTTCTTCCTTGTTCATAAAATAATACC
The DNA here is from genome assembly GCF_900079805.1 of Fusarium fujikuroi IMI 58289. Classification (NCBI taxonomy): domain Eukaryota; kingdom Fungi; phylum Ascomycota; class Sordariomycetes; order Hypocreales; family Nectriaceae; genus Fusarium; species Fusarium fujikuroi. Next base: position 846,674 of record NC_036622.1, on the reverse strand, counting down.
TTACCGGTGATAATTGGATAAATCGCGATAATGCAAGGGACATGACCTAAGAGGTGACATTTTGTCGCACAAGAATCGTAAGGGTTCAACACGATCTGAGGAATCCTTGCCCATTACCACGCGATAGCCCCAGGGACCAATTAATATCCTCGTCTTGTCGCTCTCCTCAACTGAAGTTGATTCAACGACTTCAAGCCTCGAAATGTCCCAGCGGCTGCGGGAGTGGAGAGTCATCTCCCGCCGTGAGACAAGACGATACAAAACGACACGTTCTATCGGTTGAAGCCGCATTCCAGTGCGAAATAACCTCAGATCGTATGTACTTATTTCCTATCGCGCCTCTTCTGTTCCCCATATAAAGCGTAGTCCACTTTCTCGTTCTGCTTTACCAATGCTGCCCCTGTCACCGGAGACGATTTGTGTTAGCGCACCACGCCAACGGTGATAGTTCCATGCAGGCCTGTCACTCTCAAACCGCGCCTAAGTCTGCTTTTTCCCTTCTTGGTGAGCTCTTCGTTGGCCGTTGCTGTTGTGTTGGCCTGCAGTAACCGTATGGAAAAGGGGAATCCTTTCGTCATGGGAGCATGCTATCGATGCAGAGGATTGCAGGCATTCGTTAACAGGTCTTGGCCTAATGCATTACAGTTCAGCGACTATCTCCATAGTGATGGCTGATGACTGATGCACGGAGACACTGAGTTTTCCTATCAGCCCATTATGCCTTGGCAACCCGTGCTCAGGCCCCGTCGTATAGTGAAAAAGCAATGTCATCTACGGAGTAATCTAGTCTAAATGTCTTTTTCATCTTCACTCTCGCTTTCGCACGCACCGGTGCCTTGGGCATTTTTGCCACAACTGGAGCCGAGAAGGAAGCTCTGCTCGTCCCGATGATCTGCCCCAGATAGGGGAGGGGAGCCCTGTTGACCTCTAGAGGTCGAGGCCAAGCTGAGCGCAGGGGTTCGGCATGGTATGGTCGAAGCGTCGAGCTATCGAAACTTGGAATTGATAGTCTTGCGAATAGCTTGTCTTGGCCAAGCTCACGTCTATTCTGGGCTTTTGCGTTGCCCTTGTGAAGCTAGTCTTGGGATTTGCGGAAATGAGGCTCCTGAGTTTGCTGTTTTGTTCAATGTGAGTGTGATGATGGTGTGGTGCTGTCAAGCTTCGCTGGAGGTGGTACGTGGTGAACTCTGAGTTAAAGAAGCTGTCAGTCCCAGCAGTGTTGTTGTTTTGAATTATCCTGACTATTGATGTTCATCGCCTTGTCAACGATATGCTATACCTTTCGGGCTTGGATCTATTTTCCCTTGTGACTCATACTAATATTATGCGCTGATCCTCCTAGCCCGATAGACTTTCCAGCTTCAGAGGCAACAGAAAGGCTATCTCAACAACACAATGCTGACCTCGATTGATAGTGCTCTTGGCATAGAAAGCTGCTCTCTGATCTGGTCTGCGTTGCTCCTGGCTTTACCATAGGTACCCCCAATTCACATCAGAAACGGGCTGCATTGCTCGGATTTGTGCTATGATCGTTTCTCAAGTGGCCGTCGACCCTGTCGCTTTCGTTCGACAATGATAGAAGATCTCATTCTCCTCAGGCTATCCATCCTAGACTCAGCTATACATGATCTTACCGATTCTATCCTGAGGCCCATTGCCTCAATTCCGGACGGAGTTGTACCCTCAATAGTATGCCGAACTTGACTCACGACCTTAGTTGTGAAGGTAATGTGTGTGGATGATGAACTTTTGATGAGAAAACTTAACAGGAAAATAGTTAGCAGCTCCCAAATTTATCTACATGCATGCTCAATATATCTTCGATAAGTCTCGGTAGTCGTAAATAGGGCTGAGGACCGTTGGAATGTAAAGTTTCGATTGCCGATGCACTGGAATGTTGATGGAGCTCAAGGTTTAAGGCTTCAGCGGTGGGACTATGAGGCTCTGCAATGGCTCCATAACGCTTCGAGAATGATTTCGAGATTCTGAAGTCTTGCCAAGTCTTTTGTTTCTTTATCATCCTGGCTCAGTTCAAGGATGCAAATTATCGCAGAGTGAGATGATGCACCCAAACCTCGCAATCAAGTATCGATTTTGGCTTCACATTTCTTGCAGCTAATTACTTTGACGTGAAAGCTCAAGTCAATGATATAGGTCCAAACCAGACCATGTAGCCTTTTACGCACGTCCTGGAGCTGAATGAGATCAGTCAGCCTAGATCGAGTATTGATCATGGTCTGGAGAACATGTGTGAAATCGCGAAATACTCTACTTGCGTGCTTTAGGTGTAGGGTAGTAAAATACCTGCTGTAAATGAACAATCTGTTTCTATAACCTCAAATTGACCTATGATGACAGCGATGGACACACTTCATTATAGAGGTTTGAGATTTTATATTCAAACTACGTGTAGATATGCTCAAAAAGTCTGTGCCTGCGGGTTTCCCATGATCATGATGATGAAACGCTGGTAGCATCGTAAGGCTAGCCCTACGATGTGCCAAGGACATGTCAGTGATGCGCTTCGACCACCCCGACTCAGAGCGATCTCTGTCGAACTGACAGCGATCTGAAAGGGCGCTGGCGTTGCGGATGCACTGAGCGGATGCACTGAAAAATTGTCTCATGTGTCAAGTATCGGTTCCCTCCCGAAGTTACCATTGAAGAAGCCTGTCAAGTCAGCCTAGTCAAACCCTTCTGCGGTCATTCTCCAGACGAAAATGATCTTTCGTCAAAATTGCAAGTTCGCAAATGTCATCTTGCGAGGGTGGCAACCGACCGAAAGAATGTCATTAACATGGCCTTGATTTCCAGGGATGTATTGAGCTTCATGATGGCCGTTATGAACTTGTCAGCATCGTGATAACTGCCTCCCTCATAGCCCATTTGTTTTGAACCGCTTCCACCCTGAAACGTGCAGCAAATTGTCTAGGAAGGCCTCCAATAAGATAAGAGCATTGGGAACTGAATTAATTGGATTACACTGATGATAACCGTCCGAGATTGAAACTGTGGCGCAGCTACACTGTTCTTCCCACTTCATGACGATCAGTGAAGATATGCTGAAAAGCGCTCAACCAAGGGCCTTTCATCATTCGTGAAGACAATGTAACATGCTGCCTGCAAGTTGCCGCAAATGAGTATCAAAACCCTCACCGAAGTACTTCTCATCCTCAATTAATTGCAGCCTTATCTTTGGGGGCCGGTTGGCTGAGCCACTATCTTGGCTACCTCTGTGGCTGATGCCACCGGGGGTTTCTAACGATTTGAGGTTCTGCGCAATTGCGGGTGTTATGAGACGGGTCCCATTTCCGCCAAACGTTGAGTTATTCAACTTTCTCTGAACTGTCAGCGGCGCAGTCTCCGTTTCAGTTTGCTTTTTCGCCACCGTCCAATTGAGGCTTTCGCGGTGGTGTTGATGGCCTGGCGGTTGACTTTGTTGCCTTTACGCTTCTGCGCGACCGTGGCTTGATGGGGGCCGTTTTCTTTTGCGGATGCTGGAGTTGAGAGATGTTGATAGTGGTGTTTTTCCAGTTTGAGACTGCTCAAAGTCCCGTTTCTGCGTGTTTGCGATTGAAGCGTTACTTGATTTCTTTTAAATACAAGGTGTTCTTCCTTCCTAGAGTAGAGATTTTGATATCATCATCAATACATTGAGTCGTCTTCTACCCTTGAACCTATCACTGCAACTTGAGCTTGGAGCAACCATACAACCAACCAATCAGTGGACTATACTTCTGAACCAACAGAGCAAACCAACATGTCGTCTTCAACTGCCAACCAGTAAGTTATTGATAAATAATATGTCAAAAATGATCCACTGACAGTCATTTCTCAGATCATATAACACCGTTTACGCCAACACCAACACCTCTGGTGGCTCGACTTACACGGGCGGCCAGGCCGCTTCCACCGGCACCATGCTTAATCAGTGGGCCACCACTCCAGACCGTACAGAACGATTCTACGTCACAGGCCAAAGAACTGGTCACGGTGTATGGGAAGGCATGGATAAGATTATGGCTTTTGACAGAGCTTACAATCAAAGGAAATGAGCATATCAATGGACAACGTTTATGTGTTGTAACACTACAGGATCGGGACAGTTGTGTTGTGGCTGTGAACTTTAGCGTGGCGTTGGGGATAGAATTGGACTGGGACCCTTCAAGTTGTTTCCTTCTGGGCATTGTATAACAGAATCGGCAGTTCAACTCTCATAGAATACCATTTTACTCAATCGAATTTGGCTCTATTCATCATATAAATATCTGAATTCCGAATTCTCATCATTATGCTTCTCATTCTCCTATGGCTTAACTAAGAAGGCAGTGCCTGAGGTTAGTTGGTAAGTCCTACGGACTTCGGAGTCCTTTCGCTGGGTTCATCAGGTGAACTAATTCATGCCTTTTGCTGACTGCAGCCTAATATTCCTCCTCACCTCTTACAACCTGCGACGATCAATCTTTTCATCATGTTGTGTTAATCTGGAGTTTACCTTGATGAGCATCGGCCATCTCTGCAACCTAACGAATTTGATCATTTCCACTCATACTCTCCACCCCAGCGAGCAACATGTCTGTCGAGCGATCGCCGTCGCCCGAAGGCAGTGATATTGTGGTTATCGGTAGAGACGACACCAGCAATTATAATTCTGGAAATATCTTACCACAATCTGAAGCTACTATTGCCCGTATTCGCGAGTGGCTACAACCTACAGAATACGATATTGAAAGCAGCGAATATCGCAAACATTTGGCATTCCATCTCGAAGGTACTGGAGAATGGATTCATAGATCAGACAACTACCTCAAATGGCATGAGAGCCAAGAAGATGGCCTCTTGTGGATCAAAGGTGTTCCAGGCTCCGGAAAGTCTGTCGTTGCAGCCAGCATGATTCACAAACTCTCCCAAGAAAAAATCCCTGTTCTTTACTTCTTCTTTCGACAAATTGTTGATGCCAATCATCGACCCATCAACCTTCTCAGAGACTGGCTGGATCAGATTCTCGTCTGCTGCCCTCCATTACAGGCTTCTTTAAAAGCTTATGTTGACGAGGGTCGGGACCTGGATAGTATATCTATTGACGAGCTATGGAGACACCTAAGAACGGCTCTGGCATGTGTGCCCAAGGTCTATTGTGTGGCAGATGCTTTGGACGAAATGGACCATGGTAATAGCGAATTCATCAACCAACTGGCTGAGCTTGGTGACTGGAAGCCTTCATCTGTGAAGGTCTTGTTAACCAGCCGACCCACTTCTGGTGTTGAGGCCGCAATGAGAGGCACGAGATTTCTTCACATCCGAATGGACGAGAAGGCTGTGGATGTCGATATCTCTTCTTACGTGGGATACTGTCTATCCGGCACTTCTCTTTCTGAATGCGATCAACAGCTTGTCAAGGAAGCGGTACCTGGCCGAGCCAACGGTCTGTTCCTCTACGCTAAGTTGGCCATGAAATCATTTTTGGAGCCAGGAGCCGACATTCATGAGACAATCCACAAGCTCCCACTTGACTTGGACGCTATGTACATCGGAATTCTACGAGAACATGCTCAGAGATCGGGCATTTCAGAGAACACACAGGTGTTGATACTGCAATGGGTGACTCACGCAACCCGTCCTCTTCGACTGCTAGAGCTTGCCGATATGCTCAAGACAGTCGGTGGAAGCAGATTTTCAGATGGCTTGAAAGAGAACAAGGATCTGGTCCGGGTTGTGTGTGGCCCTCTCATCGAGATCTTACCAGACGAGACTGTAAGCGTTGTGCACCATTCACTCACCGAGTTTTTGGTTGGGACATCAAGAACAGTACATACCCCTGTTTATCCCATATTAGACTCCTCGCCAACTCACTACGATCTTGCTCTCGCTTGCCTCCGATATCTTTGCGCTGGCTGCCTTCAAGATAAAACTCCTACTCCGTCAGAAACTATTCATCGCGAACACCACCGCAACGTGGATTTTCCGTTCGCAGCATATGCTATAAAGAATTGGCATGTGCATGCTGCAAAATCTGAATGGTATTGCTTGCAAAATGACTTATTGTATCAGCAAATCGAACTGTTCTTGGGCAACAAGGAGACACGAAACAATTGGCTGACAACATACTTCGATATCCCTGAAAGAGTGAGGATTGAAGATGACATCATCTCCATGTCGGATCTCCATGTCGCTGCATTGTGTGGCCTCAAAGCGTGCATCTCGACCCTGATTGATCGCCTGGGTCAGAAGAGCATAGACGAGCAAGACGCAAGGAAGAGAACCCCCTTGTGGTGGGCTGCTTTCAGCGGTCACGCAGATATCGTTAAGCTGCTTCTAAACCGGGGGGCATCGCCTAGTACTCATGACATTCAAGGCCTTCAGGCGTTGCATATAGCTGCAAAGAAGGATAAAGCACAGGTTGTTCAGCTACTCATTGAAAAGGGAATAGCTCCTACAGTCCCATGTCTCCTGACAGACACCGAGCCAACCAGAAAGTATGCAGATACACCATTGTCATATGTAGCATCATACGGCCATATCAACAGCTTAGAAACGATGCTTCCATTGCTAGGCACTACTGAGAAACGATTCGCCTTGCGCATCGCCATAAAGAACAGGCAGCCTCAGTTCGTTAAGCGCCTTCTTCAGGAGTCTGATGTCAATCCGAATGATACGACAGGATTTGAGACGCCCATCTTTCTGGCTGCTAGAACACGCTGTGTTGAAACAATTGAGGTGCTGGTAAATGCTGGTGCGGATGCTTCTATTGCTTGCAGGGTGGAAGCCGATGCCTGGGACAAACAAGAAAATGTGTTGGAACGCTCCTGGTCGACTCCCCTGATAGAGCTCTGTGAGCGACAGTCTCATTTCATACGTCGGCCATACATCTCTCCCCACTACATGTCGGATCTCGACTGTTTAGACTTTGATCGTAACTTGACGTTGCTTATCCAAGCTGGTGCAGACGTCAACGAGAGAGATTCTCTGGGTCGTGCTCCTATACACTCCGCGCAGTTTTCTCACGTGTTGAGACGTCTGCTCGCAGCGGGCGCTGGTCCAAATGCTGAGACAAAGGATGGGAAGACCGCGCTGCACTGCCTGCCAAAGAAAGGCGACGAAGAGTACCTGAAGCTCCTGTTGCAAGAGGGGAATGTGGACATCAATAAAAGAGAACACATCAATGGCAGGACGCCACTTCTTGCTGCCATTTATCATGATTCAGCCCTTGTTTCACAGATGCTGAAATTTAGCCCCAATTGTACTGTCACTGATTCCGAAGGAAATGGCCCTCTCCATTACGCATTTTCTCGTTATGAGAGGGTGTCTTCGCCCAGGAACTGTGGAGGTGATGATTGCAAGAGCGGAGACAGCACTCTGCCGTCAGTTTTAAGAATGCTTTTAGGAGCTGGTTCGGATCCGAATCTGGCAAATACTGATGGAGAGACGCCTTTACATATTCTTGTCGCCAAGGGGTTCACCCACCAAGAGGAATGTCTGCGCATGCTACTCGAATATGGAGCTGAGATCGATGCCAAGGACATCAGGGGCCGGACACCCTTGTTTCGGGCTGTGGGCAACTCCCCAGAGCAACCCATGATAACTAATACTCTTGATATTATTATCAAGGCTTCCGCAAGTCTGAATGTCCGCGATAATCACGGGCGAACCCTTCTTCACGAAGCGATCCACAGCATTACCGACCTTCAATATGCACAAAGGAGACTCACCGAGGTATACCAATACCTCCTTGAGGCTGGTGTTTCACCTTGTGCCGTGGACCTGCACGGCAACACTCTATGCCACGAGCTGGTTCTCGTCCCAAATGCAATAAGGTTATCAGGTAAAGGAGAGACGTTCCTTTCACTTTTTGAAAAGGCCGGGTTGGATGTTAACAAGCCCAACTATGCTGGCACGACACCTTTACATCTAGCCTGCCGCATGCGTCTGGACGGAAGCCACGGAGTCAATTACCATGCAAAAGATTGTTTGAAGTGGCTCCTTAGACGATCAGCCGATGTCAACGCTTCAGATACTCGAGGGTTCAGGGCCATCCACTTTGCCGCCTCCACGAACACTTACACTGTCGACCGCTTGTTACGCGCCGGCGCAGACCCTTTCGTTGTCACAAACCAGGGCATGAATGCTCTGCATATCGCCTCGAGGTGTAAGAGAAGTAACAGTCTTGGCATTCTACTTCAGCGCATGCACGAGCTGAATCCTGACGCCACGAAAGTGGCACTCGACCAGAAGGATATTTTCCAATACACCCCATTGCATTACGCAAGTCGCTCTGGGATCATTGAGTCTGTGAAACTCCTAATCGAAGCAGGAGCTGAGGTCAATCCAACTTTTGATGGATTTCGAGGGACATGCTGTCCTGAACCCTGGTTCCCTCCAATTCTTCAGTGTGTTTTCTTTGACCGTGAGCAACGTCTCTGGACGCGCGGGCCACTCAAGAAAATACCTCGTGATGACGAGCTTCCCTTTTACCAGTTGAAGGATCCCGATACAGACATCGCTTCTGGTTACACTGTCGAGAATAAGGAAAGGCACTTTGATGAGATTGTATCGGGGCCTCAACTTGAGTTCCTCGATCCAGTGTATGAGGCCTCGCGATATGATGAGATCATCAACGCTTTGCTTGAGGCAGGGGCAGATGTGTTTCTGGGCACACACGGTCCAAGATCGGCTCTCTACCGTGCGATGCTTTTCGCATCAGATGAATGGCAAGATTACATCACGAACCTCCTCTGGAACTGTCAGGAGGAAGCTGGGCATCTTGAACTCCCAACTCCTCTTCATATTGGAATATCAAGAAGCAAGGCTCTTCGTCAGACGGAGATTGCGGTATTGGGCGACTCTTTCATACCTCGTGCAAAAGAAACAAAATGGAAGAGAGTGGCACGATTACTGTCGGACCGCCACTTCGCTTTGGTAGCAAACCTGTACAAAGCTGGTGCGGACTATACTGCTATCGATACCGATGGTGTGTCAATTCTTTCGCGACTCGTCGAATATGGTTACTATGAATTAGTCAATGACTGCTGCTCTCCAGAAGAGGCTGCCAGGTTTGACGATCTTAAATGGGTAAAGGAACAAGGCGCGGAAGAGCTTGAGCCTTTGCTTGTGACGGCTTGTCGGCGCTCTTCTCCCAACATGAACGTCATTCGTATCTTGGTAGAGGAAAAAGGAGTCGACATAAACGCACGAGGTCGTGACGGTCTCACTGCTCTTCATATTCTAGTCACTGGCAAGGAATGGTGGCAAGTCTTTCACGCAATGCCTTATTTGCTTTCTAAAGGGGCAAATATGGAAAGTCGAGACGACAAGGGATGTACACCGCTGCTTCATTCTTTCACGAAATGGGGCGCCTTCCGGACTGCGGCGATGAAGTCGCTGATCGACAAAGGCGCTGACGTGAACGTCGTCGATTCTGAGGGAAACGGATGTTTGAACAAAGCAGCACACCAAGAAGAGTTTGTTCGACTCTTAGTCAGTCATGGAGCTGAAGTCAGTCCAACCACCATCCTTTCTGCGATCGAGTCCAAGCACCCAAATATCTTGAGCATTCTGCTGTCTGGCGAAAAGTCTTCCTCCCTTGCAGCGTCTTGGGAGATGACACTACATTATGCAAAGCAACTGGACCCTGATACAAATCCCCAGGAAGCCCAGATGATACGGAAGGGTCATCCTCTGCTCTTGGCCAGCTCCGCGTTGGGTACGCTTCGGGGCGGAGTTGAATTCGACCGTGATGCTGCTGCCAAACAGATGATGGAAGCTCTACTAGGAGCTGGTTTCAGTCCTTATGCCAATTGCCTTGTCATCGTTGAAAAGGTTCGGTTGCCAAACAGACCTTCCCTACCGATGGCTATGGCAACCCATGCGTGGCACAAGAAGGATTCTGTGGTTGAGTTTATCTCCTATGCCAAAAGTCCTCACATTTTTAGACCACCCTTTATGGCTGAGAGGGTAGTTGTCCACGAAATCTTGAAGGGAAAACGTGTCTGTGGGTCGATCTTAGAGTTGGCCAATCTTGATATGGAGTTCCGCGATGCGTCTGGAGCAACCCTTCTTTTGGCTACTTGCGAGCGAGTGTCAAGTAGAGGCCGTAAGGGGACCAGAGAAGACCATTTGTCTCTACGACTCCTGCTTGACAAAGGGGCAGATGCATATGCAGTGGACAATTTCGGCAGAAACGCACTGCATATTAGACTCGGATCTCGAGCTCTGAACGATGATAAGTTGGAATCACTCAAGGAACTAGGGGACGCTGTACCGGCCTTGGTCAACCAGGCTGATGCTGATGGATATCGGCCACTCCATTACGGCCTAGCTGCGCTGGCGCATGGCGAGTTCGACCAGACTGAGCCCGACTGGCTTGACTATATCATAACACAGGGTGCTGATATGCTTGCCACTGATGGTCTTGGAAACAATGCGCTCCATTACCTTGCCCCTGGCCTCTTTGGGTGTCTCTGCTATGACGGAAGTCACACTCGAGATCCATTTGAGCGGTTCTTGAAGCTGGGACTGGATATTAATGCGCGCAACAATGCTGGTCAAACACCAGCTTTCTTCCTTGCCATGAGGGGCTATGATGATGATGACGTGGATGAGGTGGTGAGCTGGTTGGATGAATTAGGAGTGGATTGGCAGGCGAGAGACGACAAGAGGAGAACTATTCTTCATGAAATGGCAGACGAGAGGGAGGATCTGTTCAAGGCTACTATGGACAAGGGAGTTGATCCTTTGGCGGAGGATGTTGAGGGGCGTTCTACTCTGGATTTAGTGACGGCTTATGATAATGAGAATGTCTTGAGGCTGTTTGATCGGGATAGTAAGGATGGCAGGGAATGAGGGATCTACGATAGCAAGATACTGCTACGCTGATGATTTATGATGGTCCCAAATTTTCTTGCACAAGCTCTACGATAGGCATGTGATGCAAAACGAGATTCAGACATAAGTCGGGCTATTAGTGATGGTGCTCTGTATTTGTGAATAGCCTCAACGACATCATCGTAAACATCTGATCCAATCATGTTAATTCAATGTCCAAATCAGGAAAGTTTCTAAACACCAATTGACTTTGGGAAAGAACGATAATCAGGCGTTCGTATAAGTTGACAAGATAACCTGATCTGATATAAGTCAAGGCACTTATTTGTGATCTTCTTCCACTGAAAGACAAAGGGGACATTTGTATCGGCAGTAAGCTCCCTATCGGAGATAAGGGGAGAAATACAAGGTTAAGCTTGGCTGAACAGGGATAATGATTTTGGTGGTTCAGCGTCGGCTGAAGGTGGTGAAATCGGCGATTGATCTGAGATGCGCCTATCAGGGCTGCATGATACAGGCTTGGTGCATGCCGAAGTGGCTGCCAGACAGAAAAGGAAATTTTGAGGAAAAAACTGTTTATGAAGGCATTGAAAACTTTGATAGCCTCCAGGGTCTTCTATACATCCGAGTATCGTCTTCATAAGGGTATGACGTCGAATTCCGAATAGAAGAACGCACTGTCGCGAACTTGATTAACCTCCGAGACCGAGTCAAGCAGGGGCGAGCAGAAGAGACATTGCTTATCGCGCAATATCCATTGGCTGGCCAGGTAATAAAATAAACAAGCACGCAAGAAAAAACTTGTCTCTCTTTGTCTTATCCAACCAATGCCGTGGACACGTTGGCGAGCAACGGTTAGTTACTGGTGGGTCTGCCCGAGGAATTCTCGGGGAGCCCAGTATGTGAGAGTTCACCAAATCTGGCATTTTCCTCATTTTAGAAGACTAAGACGAAGATATTTAGAAATTCACTGATGTCTAGGTCTTGGCGGAGTATGAGAAATATCAGTCAGTTATCAGGTTACATGTTGCAAGTCATAAGATCCTGTAGCAGGCTGATTACACCGAAAGAGCGGTCTTTGGAATAACGTCACTGGCCAACTTTGCTTCTGGGAGGCTAAACAGGGGGGGCATTCCCCAATCTCTACTGTTACCCCGGGTCTTGCAAGTATTCATGATCTGTTGGCCGCTGTGAGCCAGTGGGATAGGCATGATATGGGGGCATCATGAGTGCGAAAAGCCAGTCTCTGGGGCTTTGTTTGTTACCTAACGGACACAAATTGCGTAGCATCCTCCCCTTGGCCCGGTCCGTGCATTCGCCGGCGCCGATTATCCGAGTCTTCCCGAGCTCTAAAAAAAAATCAATGGCAAAGGAGGCATTATTTTTCCCTTTCCCCAGCTGCTCCGCCGCGGGACCAAGTAAAAAAAAAAGTCACTCAAAACACCAGAAGCTCTCTCTCCCTTTTCTTCTTCTTCTTCTTTCTCACTCCACCATCTCCCCTCAGTCTTTTTTTGTAAACGTCTGATCACATAACCTTCACAATGGCTGCCTCTACCGGTTCCACAAAGGTCGACGCCGTCGTCCAGAACATCAAGGCTGAGACCCCCGAGAAGAAGTCTGGTCTTGCTCTCTACTCCCGATTCGCCCTTGCCGGTGCTGTCTGCTGTTCCGTCACCCACGGTGGTCTCACCCCCGTCGATGTGTATGTTTGAATCGCCTCTGCGCTGAGTTTCTCGTCGTCAATTGCTTGAGAGGTTGTTTTTGTGGTTGTGCGGGTTTTGTCTCGGAGAAACTCAATTAGGAACCCGAGATGGACACTTTGCAGTACTGCAAACCTTGAGAGCCATGATGGAGAAGCAAAAGCACACCAAATCGAATCGAAAGAACAAGTTTACTGACTCTGAAACCACAGCGTCAAGACCCGTATCCAGCTCGACCCCGCTACCTACAACCGCGGTCTCGTCGGTGGTTTCCGCCAGGTTGTCCAGAATGAGGGTGCTGGTGCCCTCCTCACTGGTGTCGGCCCTACCTTTGCCGGTTACTTCCTCCAGGGTGCTCTGAAGTTCGGTGGTTACGAGTTCTTCAAGCAGCAGTGGATCGACGCTCTCGGCTACGAGACCGCCTCCAAGAACCGAACTGCTGTCTACCTTGCCTCTTCCGCCACCGCTGAGTTCTTCGCCGATATCGCCCTCTGCCCTCTTGAGGCCACCCGTATCCGTCTCGTCTCTGAGCCCACCTACGCCAGCGGTCTCGTCTCTGGCTTCGGCAAGATTGTCAAGAACGAGGGTGTCGGTGCTCTCTACGCCGGATTCGGACCCATTCTCTTCAAGCAGTGAGTATTCCCGTTGTTATACCGCTCAACTGTGTTTCAGCAAGCTGACTTTCCTACTCAGGATCCCTTACACCATGGCCAAGTTCGTCGTCTACGAGAAGGTCTCTGAGGCTGTCTTCCGCAAGTTCCCCAAGAAGGACCTCTCCGACGGTATGCAGACCGTTGCCAACCTTGGCTCTGGTCTGATTGCCGGTTTCGCCGCCGCCATTGTTTCTCAGCCCGCCGACACCATGCTTTCCAAGATCAACAAGACCCAGGGTCTCCCCGGTGAGGGCACTGTCTCTCGTCTCATCAAGATCGGTAAGGAGCTTGGTCTCCGTGGTTCTTACTCCGGTATTGGTGCCCGTCTCTTCATGGTCGGTACCCTCACCGCCGGTCAGTTCGCCATCTATGGTGATCTCAAGAAGGTATGCCAATTTCAACCCCCCTAATAGTTCCGGGCATCATTTTTAACGCATTTTCAAAGGCTATGGGAGCTACAGGTGGTGTAGAAATCGCTGCTTAAGCGCGTTTAAACATATCTAGAAAGATTCGCGAGGTGCGAGAGGTGATATGAGAAGTCTGGGGAGTGTGGCCCAAGTATTGCCCAAGAGCTGGGCCTACTTGTAACAACAGCTGCTGTTAATGCCAAAACAGCTTAGCAGGAGCTTACGGATGACATCCAGATTTGCTCTCGCTGTCTGGGAAACAAAAAGTGATCTTTTGGTTGAGGGGGGATGCTCGTGTTAGACTCATGTTTGCCTATGATACCTTTCCGCATTAATGGGCAGCAGACGGGTGATACCCCGCCGAAAGGTTGTATAATAGTCTCTTTTTACGCTGAAATCATAGACTGGGAGTTTGTGGACTCTTATATCTACTTTTTTGTTCATCATGACTTTGATATGTGAAGCTATTCGCAACTGGCAGCAACGGCGCCCTAGGACCAATCGGAGGAAATGATGTTGATTGAGCAATCTCTACTATCTAGTAAGAGCTCATTAGAGGACTACTCACATACAAAATCAATGTTCGCCTTGAACTGTTAATGTTCATCATGACATGTCGTCGTAATAAGGCTGAGCATCAGGCTACCGCACCTTCCTTCTCCTCACATCATGCCAACCCACGAAGCCCCCACGTGCCGCCCATCTATACCTTATCCAAAAATAGAAACACCAAATGGTTCGATCAAGGATGATCAATGCCCTTCGTCTGGTGTCATCTTGAGATTACGTCGTGATCATTGTGGAGGTTCGTTTGGTGAACCTCGCGCTGAGCACTCTCTCAACTCATGGACAGCCTCTCATTCCTTGCGATCAATCGTCTCCCCTCACACATCAATCATACTGACTGCTCTTTGAAAGAGCACCATTAAAGAAGCTGAAGGCTATAGTTGCACCATGATATTTAAGGAGAATTGGGTTTGGTCACCAGGAACATCGACAGAGGTACTGGGAACATTTAGGCCAACCTCGATGAGATCTCTATCCACAATACCAAGGCTTATGATGTATTTGAGAGAATTCAAAACTCATTATAAGGAGAATCGTTCAGTAGTTTAGGTAAACTTTGAAGAATATATGACTGCTTAGCTTTGAAGAGCTGCTCTGATATTGATATGGGACATCAGAGAAGACGTCGAGTGGTATTAGTCCTCTCACCCCGATCCACATACTTACGCATTATGAGTCTATCTGGACTCGTGCTTTGTTCTCCTTAATTTTCTATTTCGTATTTCGTCTTTTCTTTTTCCAACTTACAATTGTCTCGTTGAAAGTTGAGGCCTAGAACCGCGGTCCAATTCCGCGTGGGGATGAGCTTATCTTATCAGCCAGAAAATATCCCAAATTTTCTTCGTTTACAGGCAAAGTTCAAAGGGACCAATCCCCCACCCTCCCGCTCTACATCAACAGATCAACAGCGAGAGCCTCGACGTCGCAATGGTCAAACGAAAGGTCGCTGCACTCGAGAAGCTTGATGCTGACTTGTGCGTCAATTGCGAACAATTCCGCTTCTTTTTGACCATTCACTAACATTTTGTACAGCGCGAGTCTGCAACAAAAAATCCGTCGCGATCCCAAGTGCGTCCCTAAATTACTCGATACTGCGATTAAATACTGATAAAAAGCGCTAGGTCGTACAAGGAGGAGTTTTTGAAGCAATGGGAACAATATGAGGCTCAGCGCGAGATCTTCTTGGTCTCTCCTGGCACCGCGACCGCCGATTCTGTCGAATCTTTCCACAACATTATCGATCTAATCGCTCACGTCGCCGATTGCTACAAGGAAGAGACAGCTACTTTCCCCGACGATCTAAAGTCTATCCTCACACAGCACCATGTCATATTACACCCCGAGCTGCGGGAGAAGATCGTGGGAAGTCTGGTCTTGCTGCGACGAAAGGAAGTTATCGACTCGACCAGCGTCCTCACCACGCTTTTCCCCATTCTCGTATCATCGCCCAGCAAAACTCTGCGTGAAACCCTGTTCCAGAAGATCTTGAGCGATCTGCGAAACTCGAACACAAAATCTATCAACCACCCTCTCAACCGAACCGTTCAGACCGTACTTTACAACCTTGTAACCGCCGATCGATCCTCTCCTCGAGCTATCTGGGCCATCAAGCTCACCCGCGAGATGTGGAAGCGACAATTCTGGACCGATGCGAAGCCCGTTGATGTTATGAAGGAGGCTTGTCTGTCGGACAACGAGAAGGTTGTTGTCGGTGCTGTTCGCTTCTTCTTGGGTGGAGACAAGGAGCGTGAGGAACTTGAGGACGAGAGCAGTGATGAGGAGGTTGATCTGAGCCAGGTCAAGCATCAGATGGGTATCAACAAGAAGACCAAGAAGTCGAAGAAGCAGTACGACAAGGCTGTCGATAAGGTCAAGCGCGCTGAGCGCAAGAAGACAAAGCCTCATCCTCTCAACTTCTCCGCTCTTCACCTCCTTCACGACCCTCAGAACTTTGCTGAGGAGCTATTTTCGAAACATCTACAAAACACCAAGGCGAAGCTATCTCTCGATACGAAGATTCTAGTGACACAACTCGTCACCCGACTTGTTGGTCTGCACAAGCTGACCATTGTGGCGCTCTACTCCTGGTTCATCAAGTTCCTTACTCCTCGACAACAGTCTGTTACTTCTTTTCTAGCTTCATTGGCGCAGGCAGTCCATAACTTGGTGCCTCCCGATGTGCTGGAGCCCCTGATTCAGAAAATCGCAAACGAGTTCGTTTCAGAAGCTTCGGCCGCTGAGGTCGCAGCTGCTGGTCTGAACTCTATTCGCGAGATTTGCGCCCGTCAACCCCTGGCTATGACTGATACTCTATTACAAGATTTGGTCCAGTACCGCAAGAGCAAGGACAAGGGTGTCATGATGGCTGCCAAGGGTCTTTTGTCACTGTACCGAGAGGTTGGTGCCGAGCTTCTGAAGAAGCGAGACCGTGGTAAGAACGCCACTATCAACCTGAAGGCTGGTTTCCAGGCCCAGCGCAAGTTTGGTGAGGAGGATGTCGGCGGTATTGAAGGTCTGGAGCTTCTGGAGAAGTGGAAGGAGGAGGAAAAGAAGAAGAAGCGACTTGCCAGAGGTCTTCCCGAGGATGCTGCTACTGATGAAGAGGACGAGGGAAACAAATCCGATGAGTGGGAGGTTGCTTCTGATGACAGCAGCGAGTCTGGTGACTGGATTAATGTCTATCATTCTTCCGATGAGGAGGATGACGAAGACGAGCCTGCGTCAAAGAAGCAAAAGACAGACGAAGAGCCTGTTATGGACGAAAAGACCAAGAAGGCTCTGGAGGAGAAGGAGGCTGAAATCGACCGCATCTCTAAGCTCGCCACCACAACCATCCTCACACCCGCCGATCTCGCCAAACTCCAAGAGCTCCGCATGTCCGCCTCCATCGACAAAGCAATGGGCAACCGCCGCAAGCGCCAGCAAGAAGAAGATCGCCACCGCGACGACGGTCTCACCGCGGAGCAGATCGAAGCGCCCGCGCGTCTTCGCAAGCTCACCAAGGAAGAGCGTGTCGCGCTTGCTAAGGAGGGTAAGCCAGACCGCGAGGAGCACAAGAGCACACGGGCTATCAGCAAGTCCAAGATGCAGGCCCAGGGCAAGAGCACGAGTAATAGGGAGAAGCAGCGTAACAAGAATATCTTTATGACGATGGGTAAGGCGAAGAGTAAGCATAAGAGGAGTTTGGTGGAGACGAGGAAGGTTCTTAAGAGACATGTTGATAGGAGTACCAGAGGTGGACGAAGAGCGAACGGTACATAGTTTTGGAGTTTGGGGTGGTTGGGTTAGAGATAGATTCACTTGTGCTATTGACACAGCGCGTACTAAAAGAAAGACTTTATTTTTGTTCGACTTACTCACTTGGAGGTTCTTTTGTCTATGCAATTTCGTGAAGCAGCCATCATTCTTGAGTTTCCCACTCCTTACCTCTCTCAAACGCCGATGGATCAGCCATCTGTCTCTTAGTCCGGACTACTAGCTCACCTGTCAGACTATATCGAGTCAGCATCAATTCGATCTTCGTTTTTTTCGAGCCTTGGATCGAGTCGAGTACTGGTGCTTGTGAGAACGAGCGCGAGCGCGAGCACTAGCACGAGCCTGACAGGGTTTACAATAGAGAGAGGTCTTGACTAACTTGTTGCAACCGGAGGTTTGGCAGCGTTGCTTGATTTCATGGGTGCCGCGGGACATGGCGATGAGAGCGAAGCAAGCCTCGATCGTTGCGGCGTCGGCGGACACGTTGATGAGGTTTTCCTCCATGTTTTTCGCTTTAGCGATGAGGTTGGTCTTGTTTTCCTGGATAGAAGGCATGATGTCGGTTGGTTAGTTAGTCTCTTGTTTTACCTTGCTTTGGAGTTTGTATGTTGAAACACCAGGTTCTTGAGATGGTTGAAGTTGTTAGGAAGGAAAAATCATGAATTTGTAGCATTTTGAGATGGCGCTGGCTGAACATGTCAGTGAATGAGGGTTCATGTTCTGTATCTGATGTTCTACCTGTGCAAATAGATGTTCACAGTTAAAGGCATTGTGATGCTGAGTGAACAAGACGGCTTTTCTCGTGTGCGACAGTTTTGTGATTAAATGTGACTATTATTATATATCTAATATCCGAACATCTCATTGCTATCCATTCATGAATTCGTGAATGTTCATCCCCAGATAACGTTACTTGTCCATCTATCCCACAATCTGCAACGCTTGTGATCACGAGAAAGCAGAGTGGATGTTATCAAGCCCAAGTATGTAAGTGAGTTTAATGTCAATCCCGACTGTTATAACTAGAAAATATTGATTCATTATTGATTTTGCGTCGTTATTCCCATGTGTGCCTGTATTCTGCGCATTTCCATGAGCTCTTGTCAGGTGGGATATTCCATCCTTGAATGTTATCCCTCGTGAAATAGCTGGCTACATCCATAATCAAGACAATAGTCGCAGTCAGGCTTCGTCCAGAATCGAAGCAAAGCAAGATGAAAGCTAATGACATCCATCGATTGAACCCTACTTTCCATAACGTATTTCCGCTTGACCTGAGTGAGAAACGTAGTCGGCCATATGCTCTCAGTCGGAGAAGCCCCTGTCACTACCGTCTATAGCGAAGTCTAATTGTCGGGAAAGGCATGCCTGGTTACTGGCGAGTAAACTCGCATGACTTGAAGAAGCCAGGTGTTCCAAACCGGCGCGGAAAGCGTTGACACCGGTTGCATTGTTGAGTTGTGTCATTGCATTATTGATGGAATTTGATAGAACGAGCCCGTGTTTCTCGGTAACCAAATCGGCGTAAGCGCCTGCTGAATATTGGATCATTCGTAGATACTCGCATACGGCCACCAACCAGTCCGATAGCTCCTTGTTTGCACTCGGTTCCTCCTCGCCATCTTCACTCCCCGGAATGTCAATATGGGACAAGGTGTCCAACGCACAGTTGGAGCAGTCTTTGAGGTGTAAGCCGTGTAGTTGGCCTACGCCTGCGTCAACGTGAAGATTGCTCGGACCTTGGTGTTAATATCATCGTCGTCGGGTTTGATCTGCAACTGGCAGTTTTCGAGGAAGTAGAAAAGGCGCGATCGTAGGAGGCTTGCTGGCATCGGCGGATTGTCAATTTTCTCAGTCCTAAGAACTCGACGAGCGGCTTGCGCGACTCTCTTGTTCAGATCTGTATGCGTAGGGCTGGCTGGCTTTCTGCGTACGGATTTAGTTACGCATTTATAATCAATGAATAAAGAGAAGCACCCACCTTGAACTCGGTAACCAGGCTTGATATAGCTTCATCGGAGAGTGGTTCGTCCCTTTTGTCGTGAAGAAGGCAGCCTCTCCCGAATCGTTGTACTGACGGGAGTACAGTCTGTCTGTTGAACTGAGTGAACGGGTCTAATATGGAGTTCAGATACCTGATGTCGTCTGTTTGTTTCCAGAGACGATAATTGATCGACGTTCTTGTCAAGATGTCGCCGGTGTGTGTAACGACAAGGGGTGATTGTACCTGTGCGCCCTGGGGACCTCGATCCTCAATGACAAAGATTCAGGTAACTCAGTATAAATTTAGTATAAGTTTAGGATAAGCTTAGGATAACTTTTGCTAAATTTACCTTGACATCCTATTTTTGAGGTCTGATGTTTTCCTGCTCTCTAAGGGCGCTCTCTGTTTGTCACCATATGATAATGACCTTGGGCTTCGGAGGCATCTTCCGAATTGTCGCGACATAGACCTGCATGCCTTGCTCACGATGCTATCTTGCGTCTTTGTCTTCATCTTCGAGATATCATGGACACACTAGACCTCATGGTAATAGAAGATCGAGACCTTGGTTAACTGACAGCATACAAGTGTCTATCTCTGAGTCTACAGCCAACGAACAACTTTGCCTGCAGTTGGATGTACTCGCTGATCCGGATAAATGCTCGCATTACATTTTGACTTGCGTTCCGAAACTCCTCTGGCTGCTTGTTCTGATTGTCGTCCTTTATTTCGCGATAACCCTGTTGGTTTGTATTTTCCAGGTTCTTCGCCAATGAGCAGACCGACTTCAGGGTATTGGTCGGCCTTACCGTGCGGCATGAGTTCGCTTTCGATAGGGAGACACGGGCATAAGCGTTTCTGCGGACCATCGTCTTCGACTTTGTAAGAACCCTTCTTCGGACCATCAGACGTGCTCCACAGGTAGCATTGACCAAACCGCCTTCGACCAGGGGCATCTAAATTCATTCGCTCACCTTGAATGGTCGTAGCAATATCTGGTTCGTAAGGTCCGACCACCTTGGGCTCGTCTGGTGAGAGGTCTAAATCATCTGTTCCGCCTGCCGATTGCGATGGCATGATGGGCGACATCCTGCTGCGAATATTGGAATACGATAGGCCCGAGAAAGAATCAAGCGAGAGTAAAATGAGTATTGTCTTTGCGCTTGCAGTGCGACATACTGATGATAAAGCGTCGCATATTGACAGGATGCAGGTTGTGTTAGGCTTGAGGTGACGATTAGAGAGTGAAATGAAAGATATAGGCTAAGAGAGGAAGAAAACCCAAGGCTTTGATCCTTTACAGTAAAAGGACTTAGGTAACTTAGTCTAAGTTTATGATAAATTTAGGATAAGTTCAGGATATCTTTTACTGAGGTCTGGTTTCTTGCTCTTTCATGATCACTCGAAACATAGTCACGTGATGATTCAAGATATGATATCACGATACAGGCAGGCAATGAATGATCAAGGTGTACTCCGTACTGTTAAGGATTTGTGATGCTGAGTGAATAAGACAACTGTTCTCGTACGTGACAGTGACAAAGTCTAGAACACTTCTCGATCATGGTCAGGGGAGTGGATAGACTTTGACTTGTAGCCTTCTGATACAACTTCACCTCAACCAACGATTCACCACGTCAAACCTTCAGGTCCCCCTAAGGGCTGTAAGAAAACTTAAGACCTCCATCCTAAAGGAGGAAAATATTTGGGCAACTTTAGCCTAAGTTTAGGAGGCTCTTTACTAACTTGATTTTAGCATCCTCTTCCCAAGTCCCAAGTTTTCTTCCTCCCTGCCCTGAGGTCCCCTTGTCTCACGTCGCATCCTGAGACACAGCACTTTAACAAACTTCCTCGCAACCAACAGAGTAATGCGATTGGCCATCCCAGGTAAATTACCATTCGGCATGTGGGTTAACCAAGCCGAGAGCCTAGAGGGAAAATAGTCCGATGATAGACATGGAAACGGCCGTAACAAGAAGGCGCTTTATGCACGTAAGTTGCGTGCGTATCACGAGCGGAAGATTTAGCTCTTGTGTTTCATTTGACGTTCTGCCCCGCGTTCTTGGGGATTGAAGTCAAGGAGGAGATTGTAATTTAACTAAGAGGAATAGACGGGGACTTGCCGAGGGAGAGTGCCGTTGGGAATTGACGCTATTGCCAGCCACGTTCGGCAGATGAATCCCTTGTGAAGTTGGAGTAATTGCTGGATATGCATGAACAACATCACTTAACAGCAATGTTTATTACTAGACATCGCCCTTTATCAAAGCTCTAGGCTTTAGAGTAATGCTTAGGTATCTCTACAAACTCTTCTAGAAGTGTCACCCAAAGCATCATCCCCTCCCACTCGGTCCATCATTGCAACGATCATCATGGGTAGTCCGAAAACCTGAATCATGTCCCCGACCAAAAACAACCATAAACCATGCTTATCACTCCATCAACTAAACCCATTCCAGACCCTTTTCCCCCTTCCCCCGCAAATCCCCAGGTTTTCTTCTCCAACAAACATACTCAAGCTACTGGAGCATTTTCCCTAATGAGGTTTCAGCGCAGGAGAACCGTGATGCCACACTTTCGATGACGGTCAATGTGTTACGCCCGCCCCCTTGCTCGGGGCTGCTCGAGCCGATAAAAGAAAACTGTAAATAGCTTGCTCGTTCCCCTTTCGCCTCCTTGAAACTGTAGTTCTTTCTTTTTTCCCTCCCCCCTCGTAATACATTCATCATGGGCGCCAAAAAGTTCTTTAAGGAGAGATCGCTCAAGGTCTCGGATAAGAAAGTCACCAAGGCAGCGGAGCTCACCCTGCGAGAATCCATCTGGCCTATTGCGCTTGTTACTGTTCTCTTCTTCCTCTGGGGTTTCAGTTATGGACTCCTTGATACGCTGAACAAGCACTTTCAAAAGGTGCTGCATATCGATCGTGCGCGATCGGCAGGTCTTCAGGCTGCGTACTTTGGGTATGTATACCACTATCGACGAGTGTTGCAGTAGAGCTGATAGAGGTTTCAGTGCTTATCCTCTTGCGTCGCTGGGACACGCTGCGTGGATCCTTCGTCATTATTCGTACAAGGCTGTGTTCATCTGGGGTCTTTGCTTGTATGCTGTTGGCGCGTTGATTGCTATTCCGTGTATCAAGGCAAAGTCGTTTGCTGGGTTTTGCATGTCCATCTTCATCATCGGAAACGGACTTGGTTCTCTTGAGACTGCTGCTAACCCATTCATCACTGGTATGTTGACTCGTCCTCAGTTTGTATCCGTCTCTGACTTGTGTAGTTTGCGGTCCTCCTCGATACTCGGAAATTCGCATCAACATCTCCCAAGCCTTCAACGGTATCGGCACCGTCATTGCTCCCGTCCTCGGCTCATATGTGTTCTTCAACAATCTCGATGATAACGCAGCGCTGGCCAACGTACAATGGGTCTACCTCTCCATTGCCGTCTTCGTCTTGATCCTGGCGTGCCTCTTCTACGTCTCTAAGATTCCAGAAATCACCGACGCTGGTTCGTCGAATCCCTTGCACTGGTACTACCATCACTAACAATTTCCAGACATGGCCTTGCAAGCTCAAGAGACACATTCAGAAGCCGATGATAAACCCTTCTATAAACAGTATAAGCTCTTCCATGCTTCATTCGCTCAGTTCTGTTATACCGGCGCGCAAGTTGCTATCGCGAGTTTCTTCATCAACTATGCGACTGAGATGCGCAAAGGAACGTCAGACTCAATGGGAGCTAAGCTCTTTGCCGGCGCACAAGCAGCCTTTACCGTCGGGCGTTTCTTCGGAACGTTTCTCATGAAGTTCTGCAAGCCGCGAAAGGTGTTCTTCGTGTTCTTGACTATGTGCATTGTCTTTATCGGACCGCCTATTGTCCACCATGGAACAGCTGGTGTATCATTCCTCTATATCGTTCTCTTTTTCGAGTCTATCTGCTTTCCTACCATTGTTGCATTGGGTATGAGAGGTCTTGGTCGCCATACTAAGCGAGGAAGTGGTTTCATCATTGCTGGTGTTATTGGCGGTGCCTGTGTGCCTCCCCTGACAGGAGCTGTTGCAGATATGCATGACGTCGGTATCTCGATGGTTGTACCCATGATGTTCTTCGTCGCAGCCTGGTCATACCCCATTGCTGTCAACTTTGTCCCCTCTTACAAGAAGGTGGTTGACGTTTTCTACGAGGCAGACATTGGTCTTGGAGAGCGAACTCTCGATGAGGAGAAGATTCAAGGTACACAGCATGAGGAGAAGGAGATGACTGCACGCGCTTGATGTATGCAATTCCTTTCAGAGTAGGTAGCGAAGTTAGTAGTCAGAAAAACCGCGTTTTCAAAAAAGAGACAGATGCTCAAGACGTAGAAACGGCAAAAGAAATGCGTAATCTGGGAATCGAACCCAGGGCTCCCCGACGCTGCTCGAATGGCAACGGAGAATTTTACCACTAAACCAATTACGCTTGTGGATCGTTGAAGGGATCTGCGGTAATGAAATATATGTTTCGTGATGCTAGGTCTTGGTGGATGGGCTGAAATTTTTCCGTGGGGCAGTTGTGGAGTATCTAGCCGAGCCAATTAGAGACAGATTGTGTAACTCACGAAGCGGCAAGCTGTCACGTGGCCGATAAAAGCCTCATTGTTCAAGTATATTCTTGCTGTCTAGATATCTAGATATCTAGCATGGAGACCAAACGCCAAAAAGAGAGTCTGGCTGCTGAAGTATCAGGCTTAGTCGCTCGATCACTGACCTTAGATGCTCTCATATCCAATACCTCAAGTTGTGAGAATTTGTTGCAACTATCCCTGCAGTGACATACTCGCTTCGTTTCGACGAAACAGAAAACGCAGTGACATATCAGCTACAAGAAACACGTACAGTCAAGCATTGAGTTACCGTTTCAGAAACTATAAGATCATCAGCAAGAGGTCGAAGCTTTCCCGCGTGTAGTAACCGTTTCACGTTTATTTTTATCATCAACTCAAAAACCCGAGATCCTACCCTGTATCTCAACCGGGACGTTAACTGCCGATACCTTAATTCTAACCTTATTATTTCCCGGTTTCATATGACCATAAACATTCCGTATTTTACCAAATCGTTATTCAACCTCAACCAAATTGTGTGAGATAGGCTATTCATAGCGTTGTGCTCTGCATGTGAAGCAGCCAGTGCTCCATATTGACTCGCCTCAACTCCGTGAAGATCACGAGTGGGTCAAAAGCAACGTCTCTCTGAGCACTGATTTACATTCGTCGTGGCAAGGAACAGCCTGGAATCAATATCATAGCCATCATCGACGACGGAAATCCCACGTCCCGGCTTTACGCCAAGAGTGCTGTCTTATTGCCTCGGTGACACTTGAGAACAAGTCCCCATAGCAATTGTTTCAAAAACCGCCTCACAGACCATATTTCCGCGTGGGACATACTCTTTTCAGATACCGATAGAATCATCCGAGAATATCCTCTCTTTGCCTCTCCCTCTCTCTCCACCATAAATACATTGACCATCATAATGCAGCCCCAGTAGCCAATCTTGCATTGACGTCTCACACGTGTAGAGATCCTTTCTTCTGATTCGTCGTGTTGAAAGCTTGGTTCGGACAATACCCGCAGATCTAGCACAAAAAGGAACAAGCTCCTTGGCTTTATCCACGATAAAGTTGAGGGTCCGTCTATCATGATCCCTGCCTGCAGCATTTCTCGTTTAGTGCACCGACGCTTTTGAACGCATGGTGCCTGTTTGATTGGTCGCTTTTTCGTTGCGTGTTTCGAGCTTTGAAGGTTTTGGCTGAAAAGAGTATCGAGTCGCGTGTCTGTGCTTCAAGCACACGAGGGCTACTCTACTCAGAAGCTGAGGTTCGTCGAGTTCGACGGTTGAGAAACCAAGAAGCATTGGGCTCTTTCGAGAGAGCTGTGAAGAGCCTGTCTACAGAGGAACAACTTAGCAGCTCAGTTCGAGCAATTGAGTTCAGAAAACCTTTCAAGCTCAACCTTCGCCATCTCTCTCGATCGTCACAAGCTCCCCAGCTCCCCAGCTCGTTTCCCCTCCAGGATTCGTCAAGCCATGGCTCGCCTACAGCTTGGCATACATGCCCCCAGCATTAGCCATCTGCATCACCATCTCAGACGTCGGTGACGCATTAGGAATCATGTCGCATGCTCACTCCTCTCCCACCTCAAACCCATCGTATTCCCCTCTCAGCTCATGTGTCGCGTGCTCTATTTCCCAAAACCATCACTCTTGCCTTTCCCGCGATCGCCAGTTACAGCCTGAGACGTTTTAGCACTGGAAACAAGGTTAGTCACAAGCTTAAGGTAAGCTTAGTTCTTCAAGTGGAGAGGGTCTCCAGTTTCTTCAACGCCTCCCGGATGTGTTGCTACCGTTCAGAGAAGCCAATTGCTTGCTGTAGAGCCGGTTCGTGCATGTTCCAGCCCTGTTCTGTGTTACGCAGTCACACTCGCACTCTGAGGATCTGACTCTTGGCGTACAAGAATTTCTGTGGCAAGCCCGGGATGTTTGATGTTAATCCTAGCTCGAGGTCCTTTTCTTCGGTGGAATCGTCTTGGCGATGTCTTGTCTTGGCTCTTCTCTTGGGGGGCGTGTGAGTAACTCCATGGCCCACGTAGAACAATTCTTTCTTTTCTTCTCCACCAGCTGGAAAAAACTTATATATACTACGGAAATGTCTCGTAGAAGCTGAAGTCTCCAGACCCCTCACACATCCCCCCTTTCCTTCTGAACCTCTTCTTTCTATTCGTACTGCACCGCTGAAATGGCAGTCTTCGCTCAGTACGACTACCTCTTCGCGGTAGGCACTATCTTTGCCTTCCTCGATGCCTGGAACATCGGTGCCAACGATGTCGCCAACTCATGGGCTTCATCGGTATCTTCCCGATCTATTAGCTACTTCCAGGCTATGATCGGTGCTAGTATCATGGAGTTCACTGGTGCTCTTGGTGTTGGTGGCCGTGTGGCTGATACCATCCGAACAAAGATTGTTGATGTCGAGGCCTTTGACGATAGCCCTGCTCTTCTTATGCTGGGTATGGTCTGCGCAGTTGTTGCTTCTGCTAGTTATCTCACCTTTGCTACCCGTTGTGGTTTCCCTGTGTCTACTACCCATTCTATCCTTGGTGGTGTTTTGGGTATGGGTGTTGGTGCCCTTGGCGGCTCTGGTATTACTTGGGTTGGCTACAAGGAGGACGGCTCTCTTGATATTCAGCAAGGTGTGGTTCAGGTTAGTACTCAACCACCATCTCACACCCACATTCACTAACTCATAACTTGCAGGTATTCCTCGCCTGGATTATCGCCCCTATGCTTTCCGGTATCTTCGGTGCCAGCATCTTCCTCTTTACAAAATACTGCGTCCTCCTCCGCAAGAGCCCTGCTATTAAGGGTCTTATCCTCGTCCCCTTCTACTTCTGGGCCACTGCCTCACTCATCGTCATGCTTCTCATCTGGAAGGGTGGCTCTTACGAGGTCAACCTTACTGAGGAGCAAATCCCCGGTGTGATTGTCGCCGCTGGTGCTGGTTGGGGTCTTCTCATGGCCATTTTCCTCGTCCCCTGGTTGTACCGTATCGTCATCAAGGAGGATTGGCAGCTCAAGGCTTACCACATCTTCCTGGGCCCTCTCCTCCTCCGCCGTGGTCCTGTCCCTCCCACCCCCGACAACTTCCAGGGTGTCGTCCGCAACTTTTACGAAGGCCATCTTACCCGCGAGGAGCTTGAGGAGCGCCGCACTCAGCGTGCTGCTGCCCTTGGTGAAGATCTTGAGGCTGGTGGCAATGACAAGAAGGTTATCACTGAGCAAGCTACCGAGGAACCTGCCGTCAACCCTTACCAGCACAAGTCCATGATCGGACCCAAGCCTGATGCTCCTTGGTATACTGGCGCTTTCATGTGGTGGGCTTTCAAGTTTGCCATTCTCCACGGTGTCGATAAGGATATTGTCGGCTCCCAGAGCGAGAAGTCTGTTGTTGCCGGCGATGTTGAAGAGATTCACGCTCGTGCTGAACATTTCGACAACCGCACCGAATTCCTGTATACTTTCCTCCAAGTCATGACCGCCGCCTCTGCCTCTTTCGTCCACGGAGCCAATGACGTTGCCAACGCTGTCGGCCCTTACGCCTCTATCTACCAGATCTGGCAGTCCGGCGCAGTCCCCGGAAGTAAGGCTCAAGTTCCCATTTGGATTCTCGCTTTCGGTGGAGCTGGTATTGTCCTTGGTCTTTGGACATATGGTTACAACATCATGCGAAACTTGGGTAACCGTGTGACACTCATGTCTCCTGCTCGTGGCTTCTCCATGGAACTCGGCTCTGTTATCACTGTCATCCTGGCCACTCGTCTTAGTAAGTTATTCCACAGACACCTTTTAACAGCATGCACTAACAAGTCTTGCAGAGTTGCCTGTGTCTACTACTCAATGTATCACTGGTGCCATTGTCGGAGTCGGTCTCTGCAACGGAGATTGGCGTTCTATCAACTGGCGCATGGTTGGATGGATCTATCTTGGATGGTTCATCACTGTTCCTACAGCTGGTCTGATCTCAGGTTGCTTGATGGCTTTCATCACATATGCTCCTAACTGGAACTAGAGAAAAGATTGCGATAGGACTGTTATGATTTTATGCTGAATGGCGTTTGGGAATACGATACAGAATATACCAATTTTATGATGCCAAATTGAACACATAAGCTTGCACATGCGACTTCTAGGAGAGGTAAAACTTGGGATCTGTCTCCCATGACAAAAAGACTTAGGTAAATTGAGGCAAGTTAAGTATAATTTTAGTAGGTCTATACATCAGCCTGCCTTTAGCACTTTGACCTAAGGTTAGAGGTGTTTTTGCTCCTCAAGGGGCTCTCTGAAGTATCATCACATCTTGACTGCGCAGCTCATATAAGAAAGAGACAGGTTACTTTTATTAAAGGAATGGCTATCTTAAATGATGAAACAATGTACCTAATCCCTCCTCAACCTGTCAACTAGACGCAGCACCAAGTACTGAATCCTTATCATGTACCCAGGTAAAGTGGTTCTTTCGTGTCCAGTGACACTGGCCTTCAGATTGTTGTATTCAATCTCATGCCTGGATGGCCTTGCCCTCGTTTGGGAGCGCATCAGTTGTAGAGTCGAGCGAATCGCACGGAGCGCTTCAGGGGCTTGTGCTTCTTCTCATCTTCCTCGACGTACTTAGCAGCCCATTTCTCAACGGTCTTCTCAACAGCCTTCTCGACCGTGGTGTCGTCATAGGGATCGGAGCGCTTATCGTGCTTACCATGCTCGGTGGATTCAGTAGTCTCAGCGGTCTCCTCCTCCTCCAACTTGAAGATGATTATGAGGGCCTTGCGGATTTCTTTGTCGATGACCTCATCGAGAAGCTTCAGAACCGTCTTGATGGCGTGTTCGACCTCCTCATCTGAAGGGCTATCGCCCAGATCCTTGAGGGCCTTGACGAAGATCTTGTCGGCAACCTTGACGATATCCTGGATAGCAATAGTAAGGGTATCATAAATGAGATCCTCATCAGGCTTTGCAACACCTTTGATCTTGACGATGCGGCGGACGATCTTGTGGAAGTTATCTGCGAATACCTTCTCGATGACCTCCTCAAGCTTCTGGAGGAACTCGATGATAGTTTCAGTGCTAGGGTTCGCACCGGTCTTCTTGATAGCTGTTCGGATGGCCTTCTCGATTTTGTCCAAGATTTTGTCCTCAGCTTCCTCAATGTACTCTTCGACCTTGGCACTGTTGACGTCAATCTCAGTAGCCTCGCTAGGCTTGGACTCAAGAGAGCGCTTGTGGGCACCCTTCTTGCCCCAGTGGCCGACTTCAAGGAAGAAAAGCTTCTCTTTGAACTTGCGCTCATGAGTGATGCGGGCATCCCAAAGCTTCTCCAAAGCCTCGTGTTTGGCCTTTTCCTTCTCACTCTCCAAGCTCGCCTTCTTGGCAGAATAGTGAGAGGACTTCTCGAACTCGGTGGTGGGCTCGTGCTCATGCTCCTTCTGCTCATGGTCGTAGTGATGCTTCTTTTCAGGCTTGTCCTCATGTTCTTCATGTTCCTCATTCTCATCATGATGATGCTTCTTGGGCTCATGCTCGTGCTCATGCTCATGTTCCTTTGGGTGCTTGTAGTGGTGCTCCTTGTGCTCTTCCTTAGGCCCGTGCTCCTTATGCTCGTAGTGCTTAGGTTCGTACTCCTTGTGCTCCTGGTGACCAGAGTGGTGTTCCTTTTCAGGTTCCTCATGCTTGTACTCCTTGTGCTTGTAGTGACCAGAGTCGTACTTCTCCTCAGGCTTCTCGTGCTCATAGTGCTTGTGCTCCTTCTTGGCGAAGTAAGCGTGGTAGAACTTGTTGAGAGCCTCTTGGAAGTGTCCCTTCAAAACCTCTTTGACCTCCTCCTTGGACTTGTAATCACCATGCTCGGAAGCAGACCTCTTATCGTGCTCATGCTCATGCTCATGCTCGTACTTGGGTCCGTACTTATACTTATGCCCGTGCTCTTTCTCATGCTTGTACTTATCCTCTTCGGAGTGATACTTGTGCTTAGGATCGCCCTTGTGCTTGTACTTGTACTCGTCCTTCTTACTGGCCTCTTCCAAAAGCTTCTTGTGCTTCTCGGCCTCGAGCTCACTCTTGGATGCCTTTTCCTTCTTGGAAGCATCAATGTGAGTGCGAGAGTGATCGGACTTTTCCTTGTAGTAGATGGTAACTGGATCCTTGTGCTCAGATCGCTTGTAGTGGCCGTAGTCGTACTCATGGCTGTAGTGATGCTTATGAGGATCATGGTGGTGGTGACCATGGTGACCGTGGTGGCCATCATGATGACCATAATGGTGCTTTTGAGGATCGTGATGATCATACCCATGGTGGCCATCGTCCTTATAGTCGTAGTAAACATGATGCTCCTTGTAGTGGACATGGTCGTCAAAGTGCTTGTGACGGTGCTTGTGAACATGGTCATGAGCGTGGCTGTGGTTATGTCCATGATGATGTCCGTGGTGGTGCTTATGTCCATGGTGTTTCTCTCCATCTTCCTCGAGCAAGCCGCGAGCATGGTGGTGGTTATATCCATCATGGTGCTCAACATGATGATGCTTGTGATGCTCATTGTGGTGATGCTTTCCGTCGTGGTGCTCATAATGGTGGTTTCCATCATGATGCTCGCCATAGAGATGCTCGTAAGGATCATGGTGGTGGTGACCATCGTGGTGACCATGATGATGACCGTCATGATGACCGTGATGCCCATGGTGATGACCGGGATCAGCGTGGTGGTAGTGATAACCGAAGTGCTTAAAGTAGTCGTCCAAGAAAGCATTGAAGTCGCGGTGGCTGTTGGGATCATAGTAGTGATGGAGCTTGTAGTGATCATGGCCATCGTGGTGACCGTGATGACCATGGTGATGACCGGGATCGTGATGCCTGTGACCCTCGTGGTGGTCATGATGGTAATGTCCAGGATCGTGGTGCTTATGGTGGTCATGATGATCATAAGAACGGGCATGATGCTTATGATGAGGGTCATGATGATGGTTCTTATGGCGGTGATCATGATGGTGATGCTCCTTGTGAAGATGACCGTGGAGGTGACCGTGTCTGTGTCCATGACGATGAGCATGGTTGTGACCATGGTTATGGTGATGCTTATGGTAATGCTCATGGTGATGCTCCTTGTGCCTGCAGCTGTATCAGTACTGGGGAAATGAAAGGATAAAGCGGGGGTAGTACTTCTCTTCTTCCTCTTCAGTTTCAGCCTCCTCCTCTTCCTCCTTCTTGTATTTCTTCTTCTTTTCCTGTTCCTGTTCCTGTTCCTCAGCCTCCTCCTCCTCCTCCTTCTTCTTCTTGTACTTCTTCTTTGCCTCCTCAGCCTCTTCCTCGGCCTCTTCCTTCTTCTTCTTGTTCTCCTTTTCTTCTTCAGATTCTTCGGCTTCGGCCTCTGCTTCTTCCTTCTCCTCAATCAACTCGATCTTCTTGTGCTTGTACCTGCTTGATGTTAGGTGAGGTGAGACATGCTGATTAACGGGTCGACTTACTCCTTGCACTCAGCGCAGGTGTAGCTGACAACGAAGTACTTCTCGTTGATATCGGGAGAGCGGCTGTAGAGCTCGTATTTCTTGTTCCCGTGGGAAACGGTGGCCTTGACCTTGATGTAAAGTCTCCAGCCTCCGTTGTCCTCGAGGGGACAGAGGTCGCCGTAAGAGCCGCCATCCGAAAGGGAGAAGAAGGGAACCAAGCACTTGGCCTCCTTGTAGTCGTTCTTGGCCTTGCAGTGGTCGCTCTTCTTGTTGTACTTGAAAGAGTCCTCTGTGGGAGGCTGACCACGCTCGATGTAGACGGCTACATCTTCGTACTTGTAGTGGTCGATATGCTTGAAGTTGAAGACGATGCCGTTGTCCTTGAAATCGAAGGAAACCTGAGTCAAGGCCTCGTGGGGGGCGCAATGAGATGTGCCGACACAGAGGTCCCAGGAGTTGCCGGGCTTGTAGTCGTTCTCAGGAAAGACAAATGTCGCAGGGTCGGGAACCCATTTGTGCTTGCCATCCTTTGAGCATCCTTCAAGAGAGCGATGCTCTTCTTTACCGGATTCAATCTTAAAATGGGCAAGCGACTCGTGGGCGACCACCCCGAGGGCCCCGTTGAGGGCGTAAAAGAGGGATGTTCTCATCTCTTACTCGAACAGAGTGCAGAAATGAGAGGGTAACGAATGAGGTGAGAACTTGATCGGTTTGATGAGACTCATCCTTAGAGATCCTCCAACTCTTTTGTACTTAGACTCATCTCAATTGCTGAATCTCACATGTGTAAGGAGGAGGTTGGAAACATGATGACGCCGTATTCATGGCGATATTCAAAGTTTTGAGGCTTCGGTGAGAAGTATGTCAAGCTTCAGAATGAGGAGATATTGCATCGAAGAAGGCTTTGTGGATCCATGACGCCCCAGCAACGTCGCCAATGAAAGTGAGGGTGAGAGGAAGGGCTTCAACAACAAATCGTTCCTGATGTTTAACCAAACTGTTAAATGAAGCAAGGCCATGAAGTAACTCTAATTGTTTTCGTGAGTTGCTTCGGATTACACTGCTCAGGTCGACTCGATGAATTGTTATGTCCGTGATTGAACACCATGATAGAAATTGAGACACAAAAACAGTTCTTTTAGTGACCTTTCTGCTTCGACTAGACGTTGGGACGATACTACAGCAGTTTGACATAGGAGCTCATTGTCGAGGAGAATGAGACTTGTGTGGCACATGGCTAAGATGTTGGTGAATATCCATCGCGCCATTCTACGAGTTCCACATCATATGGCCTCCGGGTTGCTCAGGAACAGTATCAATTCCCTAGGCTCTCATCCCTGTCCCAGTTCCAGTTTCCGTCTCTTCGTGAATGCGCGTATGAGTTCCATGGTTCTCTGGTCACGTAACTCATTCGAAGATTGCATGTGAGAATGCAACATGAGGTGATCTCGAGGCTATGTTGAGCACATTTGCGTAATTGACGATGATAGGTCGTAGTCAAATAACGAGGTCGGTCCGGCTCCAAAGTTGGCTGCAAGATGCATATCGTCTTGCGGGAAAAGAAGCCCAATAGTTGTTTGACGATGCTGAAGAAAGGAGTCGTCGATGATACCTATTGATAGACTTTTTGCGTTAGTTCCTGAGGCTCAAGTGAGGAGTACTTTGTTGGGAAAGTTCGATAGGTCGGCACAAGGGCAACATGCAGGAACGGAGATAACCTAGCGATTCCTTGGTCTAGAAATGACAGAAAATGTTACATAAAACGAAGGATCAGACGATGGAATACGAAATTTAAGCATCCTGCGGGTTCGCGATAAGCTTTAAGCTTGAACGAGTGCCGAGGCTTTTTATTATTGAGTTTGACGACAAATCGACGATCCATTGTTTTCCCCACGGCGTCTTTGTCAATTCTTACGGACTCAAAGTAAACAATGAGACAATAGCTGCAAAGAACAATGATCAGGGAAGTCCCAGGTGGTGGTCATGGGTTCCCTTCGTAGGAGGCCTCATCTAGGAGGGAGTAGGTAGCACTCACAAGTAATGCTCTGGGTTCTATGTCAGCAAACGTATTCGACATTTACGTGAGAGGCAGTAGAAGGATTGCGAGCGATGACTACCTGTGTACGAGTGTTCGCAGAAGTTGGCGTGTAACGTTATGCGGGAGTGAGCACCCATGATTACAGTTGAATGAACTGCAATGGGATGTTCAGTCACCAGATATATGAACAATGGAAACGTTTTGAACACAAGGCTTTGACGGTGAACATTCAGAGAGACTGTTAAAAAGTTGTGTGCCATGAAATATCTATCGTAAACTATCCAGCCGCAGGGCTTTTCAAGCCATAGAATTTACTACCACACGAAACTCGCGATGCCCTCACTTTTCGCCTTGTCACTCTTCTAATGTCGGTAATATATAGGAAATCTATTACTTTGATTAAATGCCCTTCAATAACGAAGAGTACTGAAGTGTACCAGTGGATTCGACTTGCATACTGTTCAAGTCCACTCCAGAGTGAACATGTCGCTGTGTACTAGCACTCTGCATTTGACACTGGCAGTGGCAGCGTCCAGCCTGATTCACCAGGAACACCGTTTGTAGCATGTTTACTCTTCAATGGTTTTATTATAATTCTCTACTCTGAAGATCTCTTTCATCCATCTCTTCATCCTACATCAACAGCCAGGACAAAATCTCATTGTTGATCATCACCATCTCACTTTCTACCAACCATAACCTTCTCACAACTCTTTTGTATCATCACTACCTCCCAAGACAAGTCACCATGAAGGTAGCTGTCATTGGCGGTGGTCCAGCTGGACTAGCTACCCTTCGATTCCTCGCTCATGCCCATGAGTACTTCCCCATTCCCCCTATCGAGGTCCGACTCTTTGAAGCCGAGTCCCAGATCGGCGGCACGTTCTCCTATCGTGTCTACGAAGATGCTGAGGTAAGTTCTCACCCAGTTACTTTAATGAAACATATGCTAATCATATCATAGCTCGTCTCTTCGAAGTATCTCACTGCTTTCTCCGACTTTCGTCTCCCAGACGATGCCCCTGACTTCGTTACCCCTGAAGTATACGTTCAGTATCTCAAGGACTATGCCACCAACTTCGACCTCTGGCCCAAGATCGAGTGTAGCACAAAGGTTGAGAAGGTTCGTCGTGGACCTAACGACATTGGTCATGTCATCTCTCTGCGCAACAAGCGAGGTGCCTTTGATTGGGAGTGCGATGCCGTCGCTGTCTGCAGTGGAATCAACGTCAACCCAGTCATGCCCAACATCGAGGGTATCGAACGAGTTCCCAAGGTCCTTCACTCATCCCGTCTCAAGTCTCGAGATCAGTTCGGTGAAAACACTAATGTGTACATCATGGGTGCTGGCGAGACTGGCATGGATCTTGCGTACCTCGCTGTCACTTCTGGCGCAAAGACTGTGACACTCTGTCATCGCGATGGCTTCTTTTGTGCACCTAAGGTATGTTATCACACTATCATTGTAAGAATCAGCTAACAGTTCATAGATCATCCCTATCCCTCAAGCCTTGGGACGTTCCACACCCACTGCCAATAAGCCTGTCGACACCTCTGTCGCTAGCCTGTTCGACACAGCCTACGCGCATCCGAAGCTTCAGAAGAGCCAGCTTCTCTGGACTTACTACGACAGCTGGATTAAAATCATGCATAAGTTCATCTCAGGCACCGAAGAGGGTCCTGATCAGTGGGTTGGCCAGATGAGCCCTGACCGCAAGTACATGGATTCGAGTAAGTATCTCCCTTTTCCACGATCTATAGACATAATGGCTAATATATTAATAGTCCTCCTCTGCAAGTCCGACAAGGCTCTGCCTTACATGAGCGTCGGCAAACGATCCCAGTCTTTGGGCAACCGTATCCGATCTTTCTTCATGAATGTCAAGATTGAAGACACTAAGGGCAAGAAGATTGATGTGATGACTTGGCCTACCAGCATCGACCGAGATGGCAACATGCAGTTCGACAACAAGCTTCCGAGTGACTCGACCATCCCGAAGGAGCAGCTGAAGCCCGATGTCTTGGTCTTTGCAACTGGCTACACTCGAGATTTTCCTTTCTTGGACAACGACTACCCAACTGTTGCTCAGACCAACATTCGAGAGATCTACAAAGAAGGAGATGTGACTCTTGGCTACATTGGATTCGTCCGTCCTTCCATTGGAGCCATCCCACCCCTTGCCGAGCTTCAGGCTCAGCTGTGGGTTCTTCACCTGCTCCAGCACAAGTACCCTAAGGAGGTACCTGCTGTCCGAGACTCCAATGCCATTGAGTCTTATGACCTTGACTATCGTCTTCACCCCCGAGGCAACTACAGTTTCTACGAAACCAAGCGAGCTGTTGACCATGAGAGCTATGCTTACCAGCTCGCTCTCGACATTGGTTCCGCACCCAAGGCCCGTTCGGTCATGAAGAAGGGTTGGAAGGTTTTCTATACCTGGGCCATGGGATCCAACTTCAACACTAAGTTCCGAATGGTCGGTCCCTGGAAGTGGGAGCAGGGCGCGGAGAACATCATGCGAAACGAGTTGTACAACATTGTCAAGCGCTCCGGCGGCTTTGTCTGTAAGTTTTCCCCCATGCCTCCCTATTTGAAACATATACTAACTGATTTCACAGATCTTGCGACCTACACTCTTGTGCCTCTATTTCTTTTCGGAAGCATGAGCATGG
This sequence comes from Fusarium fujikuroi IMI 58289, assembly GCF_900079805.1. Taxonomy (NCBI): domain Eukaryota; kingdom Fungi; phylum Ascomycota; class Sordariomycetes; order Hypocreales; family Nectriaceae; genus Fusarium; species Fusarium fujikuroi. Next base: position 810,551 of record NC_036622.1, on the reverse strand, counting down.
TCCTCTATGCCTGGTACGGTATCTGCAACTATCTCGCCTCTCTTCTTGGCGGACACTCTGGATCTGCCACGAACGAAAGGAACGCCCATGACGACCGAATTGCGTAACTGGATATTGAAATCAGATTTTGACTTTGAGTATGAAGCCACGAGAAGTTTTGAGCACATGAAAGGATAAACCTTGGGTCGTTTGCGATGTTGACTTACACCGAATATGAAAGGTTGGTTCGAGTCTTGCAAGTTGTCGTTGGTTTTCTGTAGACTAGCGAGTCTTTAGTACTACGGAGTAGATCTTTTGTAGAAGAAACCAATAGACAGATGAATAACTTGTGATTTATGACGGTTGCAACACATGCAGCTGCTTCAGTACATGCCTCACAGTTTCACGCTAATCAGGACCTTCAATCCAGTGCGCATTTTCAAAACAAGTGTCATTTAACGTGAATTTCCAGTCCATAAGTTTCTCGTGAGAATGAAATAAACTGGTCTGAAAGGCTCTAGATATACGAAACCTACCTGAATCTTTTCATTACTTAGACGAGGGACCCTTGCTACCGCGATCTCGGTGAAGATCGGAGTGTGGGGGCCGTGGCGGGGCTCACCGAGGTGAGGCTGGCTTACCTTAGTTTTTTCTTCTTTCCAACCCAGAATCGCAAATCGTACTCGCTCCAACAAACGCAATGGACAAGGAGACGGTACAGCCCAATTCATGGGTAGCCCTACGGCTCCCCAACGAGACATATCGCGTACTACAGGTCGTACCAAATACGTAAGCCAATCGTCATTTTCCCACTCCCTCCCTGCACGACTGACTTGCGATAGGACAATCTCGCTGGGCAAGTATGGCTCATTCCCAACAAATCTGATCATCAACCGTCCGTACCACTTCACATACGAGGTCCAAGACAAGCGCGAGGGAGAGACATTTGCGCGCCTGCGCGTCGTGCCCGCTAAGGAGCTCAATGCCGACGACTTGGCCGACACCAGCGCCGAAGTGACAGAACCAGCTGAGGGAGACGATGTTGTTGCAGCCGCAGATGGTGAGGAGCTCACTCTCGTCGACGAGAGCGGAAAGGTCCTCATCCGATCGAATCGCGAGATCATCGACGACTCGGCCCGACAGACTCTCAAGCCGGAAGAGATCGAGGAGCTCAAGCGCAAGGGCGCATCGGCGGGCAAGGAGCTGATCGCCAAGCTACTCCTGTCGCATACGGCCATTGACCAAAAGACGGCGTATTCTCTGGCCAAGTACAAGCTCCTCAAGACGAAAAAGTATATTCGACGGTTTACCGTGTTACCTCTTGACGTGCCGATGCTAGCGCAGTGGTTGCTGGAGGACCGCGATGCTTCAAAGATTCTGGAGATGAGGCAGGAGATGATGGCGCTGGTCGGTTGCTGGGCTGATGTTCACTATGGAGGTGTGGCTACCGAGGATAATGGTGCTTCACAGGGCGGGAGGTGGTTGGTGGTGGATGATACGGGTGGCTTGCTGGTGGCATCTTTGGCTGAGAGGATGGACATCCTGCACCCCAAGCTTGAGGAGGAGAGCGCGGAAGATCCCGCTGCACCAGAAGTCACAGAAACCAACACTGCTCCTACAGACGAGATGGACCAAGACCAGCCACAGACAACAGAAGCAACAGACCCCGAACAAAAGCAGGAGAAGAAGCGATCTTCTAAGCGAAGCGACTTCAACGTCCCCTACGTCAACAGAAACACCCTCACCCTGATCCACGGCCAGACCCAGCCCAATCTCGCCCTTCTACGATACTTCAACTACGACGCCGCAAACGCCAACCCCTCTCCGCCCTACCACCCCCTCGACACCAACCTCATGGATATTTCATGGCTGCAGCTCCTGTCACCCGAGGAAGACGACGCATACAACAACAAGCCACCTGAGGCAACACCAGAGGAAATTGCGACATGGAAGACGAACCGTAGAGGGAACTATCACCGCAAGAGAAGAAGGTGGGCGCGTATTCGGCATGTGGTCGACACAACACGCGCCGGAGGATTCTCTGGTCTCGCAGTTGCAAGCACCATGGATCCCATCTCTATTGTCCGTAGCACAGTACCTTTGCTAGCGGGTGGCGCCCCCATCGCTATTTACTCTCCCACCATCGAGCCCCTGACGCAACTGGCCGACTGCTTTAGTGTGGCGCGTCGAGCCGCATGGGTATCATCGCCTCCCCCAGAGGTCGAAAGCAAAACAGCCGAAGAGCTTGAGCGCTGGGAGGGCAGTGAAGAGTTCCCCATTAACCCTACGCTTCTTCTCGGTGTGACTATCCAGACTAGCAGGGCACGACGATGGCAGGTCCTTCCTGGGAGGACACATCCTTTCATGATGGGCCGTGGTGGTGCAGATGGATTCTTACTCACAGCATGGAGGGCGGTGCCTGTTGAAGGTAAAATTGAGGCGAGGGGAAGGTTCAAGAGGAGAAAGCTAGATACCTGAGTTGAAGAGAGGCTTTGGATCAGGGATGACTTGATAGCGTTTGTATAAGTAATCGTCCAACTGGAGCATATCTAGGTTGACAGCCATCACATCCGGTTCACAAATCCATTCGATATGATTAAAGCATTTTGGCTTCTTTTAGTTGACGTTCTAAGCTTTTCTGGCATCTATTTACTACTGGTCCCTTCAGAGCCATCAAGGTAGTATACCAGGGGTGAACTTGTATCAATGAATCAATATTTATTGAAGAAGCTGTAGCACTGCGAACCTCTTGTTCATATCATTGAAGAAACAGGATTTTGAATGGCAATGCGATGCTGTCGCCCGACCCAAGCTCACACTGCTATGAGAACAAGCATCTCTTGTATGTGTGCCTGTAGTGCCTTGCAATCGGACGCGTTTTTGCGATATTTAAGGGCATCCTGCCACTCACTCTTATTCTTGTCCAACTGCAAATTCGAATAGCACGACCCATATGACTGGAAATTGGACTTGGTCTCGAGGTCCTGTTTCATCTTCTCATTTCTGCTGTTCATGCTTTGACGGGTGATGGCACGTACGGGCCATGGCCCTATGGAATTCCGGCTCAGGAACCTGCTCCTAGTTTTTCCCTTCAAAGTCGATAGCCAACAATCCCAGATTCTCGGTTACTCGGAGTGGTTTCGAAAGAGATTCAAGATTGTCGAAATCCCGATAAGGGTAGCAAAAGTGCAGAGTGACCAGGGCTGCCACCGGGAGCTTGCAGAACTTCTTGACGGCTTTCATCCAATCATCATAATGCTTATAGGCCAACGTCCAAGAAGCAGGGGGATCTTGGTCAACGCCAATTTCTTGCCAAGCCATCAGCTCTGGTGCTTGAGGGAGACACGTGGGGTCGAAAATGACCAGTTTGATTTGGACACATGGCACGATGGGCAAAAGGCGTGGTAAAAAAAGGGTTGAAACTAAGATATTCGCAAATCGAACCAGCGACTCAGGTGAATAGAAAATGAACTGCACTCCTTGTAGGAGTTGTACTTTCTGGAAGCTGGGGTGCTTGACGGACATGATATCGAACGGAATGGCCGTTCCGTTCTCTGGTACGTTGACTTCGAGCATGCCGAGCTTTGTTTTCCTTGGATAACCGTATTCATCTTCCTTCAAACAATAATTTCTATAATCCACGTAAATATGCTCAACTTGATTTAGGAGCCAGAATCCGAATACTTGAGAAGTGCCTGGCTTTGCCAACGTTCTCAAGACTTCGGGCGTCATCGGGGAGACTACTGCTCCAGGGGGTATATGCTTATATGCTGTGGCAGAGACTACGGCCCCCGGGGCCACATCATGCTTCTTGTGTGCTGCGATAGGATGTGTTGGACTAGAGGATACCTCTATGCATTCTGCTGTTTTGGTGGGCGTGTCTGGCCGTTTTTGTTGACTTTGCTTGTGCTTCTTCGTGCTAGGTTTTGCAACCGCATTCTACTCGATCAATCAGATATACAAATGCGTTGATGAGCAGAATGACTTACCGAGTAAAGCGGCCTACTCGACGGCTTCCTGGTTCGTTCAGGCCGAGCTACGTACATGGTATTGAAGAGTCTTGGAAACGTCGATGGGCCACGATGGAGCGATGCCGAGAATCGTCAGTTACCAATGAGGGAATAGCAAATGGAGATGAATATTGTGATGATGAGACTTTGGAACTCAATGTAGAATGTTGTATTGTCTTGAAACTGAGGAAGTGCAAGAATGAAGTAGATGTGCGTGTGGAAAAGTGAAGGAGAAGTAAGTGCAAAGGAGCTTCAGGGTAACAGAAGCATCAGTCGGTTGGTCTTGCTTCCCAAACTCTACAACATCAATCCTGAGAATCACCAAGACAATGGCATTTTTAGAGAGGCTCTGGGTATATTTACAGCGCTGAAGCACCTCATTAGCCATTAAAGCACTCTCAGTTTCATGTATGTGCATTGTTTTAACTCATGTTTGCTATTCTTCTCCTAGCTATCGTCCCCTCCATCATAAAACGTCAATGAACTCGTTTTGTTTACATGCCATCCTCGCCTCCCATGGTTCGACATTGGGCATACCTAAGTACCAAAGACACATGTAAGGGGATTCTGAGGCTCTTATCACGCAAGCGCCTTCCACCCGATTTTCACCCCAGCTTCTTGAACTCTGCCGTGAATTGTTAGCCAAGCTACCTTGCTGAGAGGAGACATAGCCATCAAGACTAACAGAGGACAACGCCCAGAGAAATACTCTGATAACTTAGTATATTCATGATCTACGTTTATCCAGATCAAGGTGTGAAAAAAGCTAGTCTAAAGACCTCTTAAGTCGACCCTAAATTTATCTAATTATCTTTGACACTTAGGATAGAGACTCCGAAGTCTAGTACATTCTGAGACCAACGAGACAAATAGTCTGAGAAGCGTATATATAGATTATAACTAGTTGTGAATTACATAGCATATTATTAGAGTTAAGCCAGAAGAATATAGATATAGCGCCTTTCTAGGAACAGATGGAGTGCTACTAAACTTGAACCGTTCTGTGGCCATATATAAGTGTTTTATATTGCTTCTTTCTGAGGTTTTTAATGATATAAATATCTATCTATGTTATAGAAAGACTTTAAAAGGGTGACTTTATAGGAGTAAAAACAGTAATGAGTGGGATAATAAAATCTTTCATCGATGGAAATGACACTATCTTCTCCTCTGTAGCTTCTGGGTCTTGGCCTCCATTTCGGCGGCTAGATAGACAACAAGGGTCTGTATCTTGGGCTAGGGTGTGATCTAAACGTCGTATAGCCCCATACGTCCGTTAATAGCTCCCAGCTCACATTCTTAGGCCCCGTGCCCGGAAACCTAACCCACTGTACCTTGACCTCAAGACTGTCCTCCGGGTCTTGTACCTTGGCACCTAGGACCTTGAAGATGCGGTACGGATGGAAACCAGTTGAAACATCCTGACCTCCTGGTCATGATAATAAAGCACCGGTTTTATGATAGTAAATATATGGACAAGGCAATATACCCCGTCCAACAAATGGCCTCGAGATAGTCGAGAAAGGAGCCTAGCTTTCTTTTCGTCCATCTAATCTGTCTTTTTTCTGATCCTGCTTGATTATCTATGTTGTTTCCAGTGGGATAGGTGATTGCTTAGCTGTTTTGAGGATTGCATCCGCCCTATCCGCTGGAAGCTGGACAGGTCAGCACCTGTATTAAAATGCGGGAGAACGGCGAGATGAAGGGAAACCTACTAGGCGACTTTGATGGGCCTATGGTTGCTATATATAGTCTTGGGAAGACGATGAGTGAGTGAGGGAGAGAGGGGTTGAAACATTCGAAGAGGTGTGAAGCAGAAGCACCGCCCATTCCAAATGACCAAACTCCAAGAGTATTTCGCCATTGCTTTAACTCCCGCTGACGTGCTTGTTAGCTTCCTACCAAGTGCGGTGGAAAGTTCGAAAGGGACATGATATATCTGGTTTATAGAAGAGTAATAAATATTTGCGTTTCAGTTGTATATAGAGCTTGGTAAGTATCGAGCGATCAAAAGCAGCGTTACTTTGAACACATTTCACCCAGAGTTAGTGGTATAAAAACCGCCGCATCAACTCTATGGCCAGTCTTGCTATCAGATATTAGAGTAAGAGTTTATAGGAGTGTTGTAACTTACCAATTTTCGGCTTTGCCTCGGTTTCCCTTTAGAGGACTAATCCATGGGTTTTTTGTATTAAAGCTGGGAGATGATAGTGAACTGGTTTTGAGGGGTGATGGATAGTGAAGAAGAACAGAAGAAAGGGGGGGTGACAAGCTTCTTCGCCGCTACACCAAGGCGTTTGGCAATTTCCCACCGATAAGGGTGAACCATTGTATTGAATTTCGCAAAGGTCGAGGCCCAAGATCGAGATATTATTCTTGTTCCAGTACTTTGTGCCGACTCAAAAATCTGGGTCAACAGTCATTTCAGGAACTTTGAGCCCAGTAAGAATTTTCATTATATCGCCTTCGGAGAGATTGTTTTCTCGGATCATTAGATGCTTGATCTTCTCGCATGCCAGCTTTTCATCGTCTGGACGCATGATGCCGTAGAAATCTAGTAGAGCCGGGTGGATAACAAGGCATAGATGCCGGACGAACTGGTCACAGACCTCAGTATCCTCAGGCCGGCTGACGAGATACTTAAACGTATGCTTCAAGTCATCATTGAAGTTTTCTAGGTTAGTTAACCATATCTTCTCTCCACATAGGCCATATCAGAGCCGGCATATTCCCTTTCCACGATCTATATATGGCAGTTAAAGGGCTGGTGCTACTAAGCCTTGAGGCACTCGCACAAACACATTTCAAGAAGCTCATGCGATAGCCAGGCCGACAGCCTGGACTCAGTTGATGCCTGTATCATCTACTTGTTTACAAGAATTTTCTCCGCATTATCCATGTATGAGTCTTTCGTCTTGATCAGGTGCAACCTGACATGCTTGGTCTGACTAAGGCGATCGAGTTAGGAAATGATCTGGAGGATCTATGTCGCGGACAAGTTGAAGCAAAGGAAAATCCCGTTCTAGCAGTTGTGATGCAAGTTCAGACCAACATTCTCGAGACCGGCGACTTTAGCCGTGATGAGTTTCGCGGCTTCATCAATGATTGACTTGTGACTAACAGCGTTGGACTTGGAGATCCTTCCAGATAGTCTTCTGGGCGCAGGAGTATGTGGATCTGCTTTTGGATATTCATCTCTTGTCTGTGTTTGAATATCTTCGGCGTCTGTTGTGTTCGGCATTGAGGAAGAACAGAAAGGGATGACAGGATGGGGAGCCTATATGTCTGTAAGTTCTGGGATTGCTGCGCCATGCCTCGTTGAAGTTATGAAGGCCGTCTCTTTGTTATAGCCTCGAGCTCAGGAATAGGGTTTCGTCAAGGTCGGTCCATTTGATGAGCTATCCTAAGGCGTCCTTTAAGTGTCTGTTGGCGAGGGCTTTCAGTCTGGGAGACTGCTTAGCGATATGGGCAGAAAAAGCAGATGCCCTTGAGTATAATGTACGATAAGGTTCGCCGATCCTCTGGCAGGGTTGGAAATTTGCATTTGCGAATTCATCAGAGCCCCATGACCTGCGCGTCACATAAGCTCCCTCCACGTCTTTGTTTCGGAATACTCAGGAGGGGGAGTATGAGTATCTCAAGATAGGGCTACCTTATTAATGTTTCCAGGTCTTCATATGTGACGTAGGTATGGAAGATATCAAGGAAGTATCCGCCATCAACGATGTCTGCTGTAGATGTATACTCTGGGTCCTTGGAACAGGTCGTCGATTTGGTGAATGATATTCAGCACCATCAGCAGTGCCTCGGCACTCCAATCGTGAGCCGTGGCCTCATGATGTCGAAAGGCATAGTTAGCTTTCCTTGATTGTCCATAATGCCAAACTCGGTGCTAGCTTTTGCTGACCCTGAATGCCTTATGTTTCGCCTCAGGACCTCTCCTGGCTCTCTCACCTGGTGTTTGGCGGTTTTCTCGAGTCGAAGTCATGGTCTATGCCTGAACTATGCTGAGTAGATATATATTATAGAACGAAACTTTGCTTTCCAATCAGCTTTTGATGTTTCATAGTGTGATCACACACCGAGCTCGTGGGTCGTAGACGTAGCTCTCAATGAATCCATTCTATCGTTGCTTGCTGGAGAAGTCAAGATTATACCTCCCCATCCGATCCAATTTAAGTGGTAAAGTGAAATGAGAGAGGGTAATAGTCGAGAAAAGTGAAGACCATGTGGCGGGGATTCCCAAGTTCCCCGACGCAGTACCCGACATCGTCATCATACTCTAAGTCGAAGACCCTGCCATACGCTGTGATAGCCGATTCGGAGCCTAGCATGGCATTCAAGGGTGAATCTTCTATAGAAAATTTATATAGGAATTGGAGTCGATGGTGTGCTTGGATGTTGACGTGATGATAATACGTGCTCTAGAGCATACTGTTGGCGACACAACCATGTCTCTATTCCAAGTCAAACCACTTCACCTTGAAGAAACATTGACAGAAATGCTTGACATATTGGCCCAATTCTCAATTGGTGATCCATATGTCAGTGCGAAAAATTCCAGATCTTTATGAATGCTAGCCAGTCTCGAGTGAGCATTAACATTCGTAGTCGAGTTGCTGAAATATACGACATGAGAGCGGCTTCAGCCTCTTTGCAACTTGGAGAATATCTGCCAAGTCAACACGTGTACCTTCTGCTGGCTAAGAAGTAGTAGGACGGTGGCGAATTTCGAAACTTTCCTTATCATCTCTGCCTCCAAAGCCGAGTACTGAGATTTGCGGAGTGTCCGCAAAGTGGACTCACTTCCGTCCTTGGATGGGTTCAAAGTTCGTAGTGTGGGCGAACTGGGAGATTGGCATTGTGGTGAACAAGGCACGGAGGTAGTACATCGCGAATCGGGAATAATCAGGAATCTCTTCTGGTAATCTCTCTGGATTCACCAGGTGGACCATGCTGATTGTATAAGCCTTTCATTGTAGGCTGTCAAACGGGCCGTATATATATATGAGATTATAATTTGTCCCAATACCCCAAACTGAATAAGCCTGTTAACGACTTTGTATCAAATTTTGTCGGTTTTACCGTCTCGGAGAGTGCGTCAGGCAGGATGGAGTAGCGTAGATGGTGTTCTCAGAGTCCAGGCTTGTTCAGTCGATTTTGCAAGACACAACGTCCTCGCTGTCGTTGTCAGAGGTGGGAGAGCCCTATTCCAGGATATTTCAGTCATGAAATGACATATGTGAGTAGAGACCATAGACTTCTTTGCGTATTGTTGAATATCCTTCGTAGTCCACACAGAGTTTGAATTGTCTTCTTCTGTCGTGAGCTTCTTGTCGAAATAACAGCTCTTGTGTAACACAGCTTGGTTCACTCTCTCTCATTTTTGTTTAGGGCTTTTAATACATACATGTCGCTGCCCGGTTTCTTTACATATGTTCGCCTGTGCCTGAGGGCTGTCAGGACTTGAGGAGAGAGTGCTTTTGGTGATTACAGCCTGTAAATAGTATAGTTCTGGAATACACCAGCTATAGTTGATGAATGTGCTCAGCCGAGTATTTGCAGATAGATACTCAATAATCGCGACCTCCCATGGTTGACGGGGTGACTATGGAGAACTCTGTGTCGATGGTAAGAGGGTCAACACGAGACAACGCCTTCTTAGTATATATGATGGGAGCGGGAAGGAAATCTCAGAGCTGGTGATAAGAGGGTTTCGATAGAATGTCTCTGGTGCTGAAGAAGATGGTTTGGAAGATGCTTGACTTGGTCGATTCGTTTGAGGTTGGGTCTTTCTGCTCAGCACTTGGTTAAGACACTCGAGTCCCCTCGCGAGCACTGGTGCCAACAACCACTTCAACATGGGACCACATTCGTTGGAAGGGGTCAAATCGGGGTCTCTCTGACACAGGTCCCATAGATAGGCTAGTCCACCATCTGCACGACTCTCTACAAGGTGACGTATGTGGTCTACGCCGAGTTATATATGGCTGGACTGCTGGTTAAACAGCTCAGATAGCTGCACATGCACACCGTTTCCATTCCAGCACTCATCGATTTCCTGCATGGAGTAGCCATTTTGAGCGGCTATGTTGTTGAAATATGCCTTAGGGTCTCTGATATAATCGCTATGCTTATGAAGCATTCATCGTGACTGTTGCTCAAGAACCGCTAGCATGTGAATGCCCGTGTCTGTGATGATTCCAGCAACTGGTTTCGTGTCAGTTCACAAATCCCCCACGCGACCGAGTGACCACGTCAGAAAGAGCTCCTCGTCTCGAGCGACGACGAGCAGTTGGGGATGTCCTCCATACCCTTAGCTCCAGTAAAGATACACAAACGGCAAACGGGATAGAACAATACTTACCCTCTCTCAACGTGAAACTGTGTGATGACTGGCCTTTCATATGACGAATGGGGGTCAGGGAAGGTGATACCATATATAATTCTGGTATTGGTCACATGCTTCCTGTCTCGCTTCCTTGTGAAAAAGCCGTCCATGGTTGCACTCTCGTAGAAAACGTTGAAGACATACGTTGTCTTCTGTTGCCCGTATCAAGAGATTTTTCTTCCCGCTTTGCATTTGCTCGAGACTTTCCACCAAGATCCAAATCGAATCAGCATATTAGCACTTTGTAGATTTAGACCTTGGCCTCCAGCTCCCCGACTCGCCAGAAGGATACGAGGACGAGGACAGGCATTGAAGTTCATGATAGTGGCATTTCCTATCATCTGGATGCAGTCTTCCATCGTAATCGAAGATGCGTACCTCATGGTTTTGCTCCTGGACATAGGCGTCAAGCCTAGCATGGAGGGTATAATATAATAATAAGGAAGAATGTACTGATAACTCCTTCTTCCACTTGTGAGTTCGGTTTGGTCTCCGCTTTACGTCAATGGGCCCTGCTCAAGTATCTTGAACAGTGAACGCTCATCGAAATGGCCCCTGCGGTGGCTACGGGTCTCTTTACCAGTAGCAAGGTGTGTGTGAGAGCATCGGCAAGATCGTAGAACTTAGCACGGGCGAAAAGCTCAAGCATAAGGACTTGTTTAATTTCTGTCCTAGTCCGGAAGAGGTACATTTACATGCCTGATTTAATAGCTTTACAAGTCAGGGGAGCTGTTCTTGAGGTCCTGAAGTTCCAGGTGACCCCCGATCTCTCCCACTATTTCTATAGGCGGCATGTGGCTCTTGTCTAGCCACGTATATAAAGACTTGATGATGGCGACACCAAAGGCATATCGTATCTTCCACGAGCAACTTGAAAGAGAAAAGGGTCCAGGAGAACTGATAATGATCTCGCCTCGTGACTGAGGGGGTTGTCTAAAATAGATGCAGGGCAGTGTCCGAGTTCGCTGCCTTTGACGGCAGCTTCAAAAATCTCGTTGTTAAGGGACAGGCGACTCCTCTCTGGTAGCCTGGCACGCTGTCTTAAGGAACACAATGTTCTCCTCAGCTTTGTCCCGGAGCTCGACTACGGTTAGCGACCCAGGGAGTTGGATGTAGTACAAATGTGTCATATGGCACACGAGATAAGCCTCATAGTGTTTTCCTCAACGGGAAGGCTTTCTTGCGGGACTTTTTCTATGTAACCGATAGACGAGTCGGAGTCGGGGCTGTTACCAGTGGGTTTACTGTACAAATAACATCATCTCGCGGACCATGGTTGTGATATATTGGGTTGTCTTCGGGCCTACGACAATGAGGGGCTGAAATGAAAAGTCAGTGTACAATGTTCGCAATGAGTGAGGAAGAGATGTGCTTATAGCATACCGTACAGTTTAAGATAAATGACGTTGTGAACAGCTGCTTGAGTGGCCAGTCTTTGTTCGAAGGTTCGAAAAAAGAATGACCACGAACCAGACTGTCATTCCTGCCCATGTTTCCTGGCACTTCCTTTTAGATAAGTAGCTGAAGGACTTTTGCTAAGTATCCTTGTCGTTAGATTCAGTCGTCTGTGGCTTGTTTAGCCATATGCTTTTGCCGATGAAGTGAATTGAAGGGGGGGCCTGGCGCCTCCGAGCGAACTATTTGATGTGTTACGCCCTCAGCCCAGTTGTCCGTGGTGACTTTGCGCAAGTGAAGCTTGCAGAGTCTCTTGACTGGGGGCTACTTCCGCGGAGTATGGGAAAGAGGCGAAAGGTGTTATATTTATCTGTTTGGGTGTGAGAGAAGAAAGTTATATAGAGATGACTAAGTATAACGTGGTTAATAAGCAAGCGCTCCAGATAAGCAAGCGCTCTACTTTCCTTAACCTTTTTAACCTATAGCTTAAAAGCTTAAGCTATAATTTAAAAAGGCTAGCTTTTACTTACTAAATTCCTCCCTAAATAACTTAAGAGCTAGCTAATAAGTCTTTATATTATAACTGCCTTTACTATATATATTATAGCGCTAACTACTTAATTACTTTAACCTTCCTTAATTACTACTTTTTAAAAATTTAGTTATTACTTATATATTAATATCTATTTAATTAATTATTTATAATACTTTCTATATAATTATAGTCCCCCCTTTCTATAATTTAGTCCTTTTTACTCTATAGTATTAGCTTAATATCTTATTTATATCTTAAAGATTTTAGACTTTAGCTCTTAATAGTATATTCTTATATATTATAGTTATTATTCCTTTTATAAAAGACTTTAAGGCTCCTAATATTAACTTTAGGGAGCTACTATAATAGTATTTAATTTAATTACTAAGGTGTTTAAACTAAAATTAAATCTTAATAACTATTTTTAGGGTCTTTAAAGCCTATAGTATTAAGGGTTAAATAGCCTTTTTAAAAAGTATTAAAATCTATAGCTATATATTAAGCTTTAAGATTACAGTTTTTAAATTAAAAGAAATAAATCTAGCTTCTTTAAAACCTCCTTAAATATTACTTTCTATAAAGATAGCTTTAAATGTAATATAAAAGGCAGAAAAGAACTTAATCTTAAAAATATAAATTATAAAGTATTTAATTAAATATTCTATTTTTTAGCTATAAGCCTTTTTTAATAGCCTAAAGTACTTAATATTAAGAGACTAAAGTAAATAAAATATATAAGTAGGTATATAAAGTATAATAATCTTATTCTCTTTATAATATCTCTTAAAATTAGCTAAATAGTAGCTTTTATAACTATTAAAGATTAAAAAATAATAATAATTAATTAATTAATTAATTATAGACTAATTAAAGTACTTTAATTACTTAAGACCTAACTTATTATTTATTTATTTATTTTAACTTATTATAATAACCTAATTTAATAAAAGGTTATATTTTTAGTATTAATTAATAAGGTAATATTAGCCTGCATTAATAATAAATAGTATAATTACTTAACCTTTTATATTAATTACCTAAATTACAGTAATCTATTTTTAGTTTTTAGGCTATATTAATTTTAGCCTTCTTTATATTTCTAAACCTATAATAGCCATTCTAGCTATAATAAGGCCTATTATAAAGCTAATTTTATTAAAGTTCTATATATTATTTAATTAAATATTATACTTTATAATTATATTTTATATAAGCCTAAACTAGCTATAAATAATAATTAAATCTTTATATTTAGCTCTTTAATAATTATATCTCTAAAATAAATATATCTTTAGCTCTAATTATTACTTTATAAAGTTATAAGCCTAGCACTTATTAATAGGTAATATATTGTAATTAGCTAGTAGGGAATTAGCTATTTCTTTTATAAAATACAGTTATAAAGGAAATCCTTATAAATCTAAATTAAAAATAAATTAAACTATTATTTTCTCTTTTAAATTAAATAGTCTCTATAAATTTAAAATAGAATTACATTATAATTAAATACTATTTTAGCAATAATATAAAGTAAAGCAGCTAACTTTATAGATATTTACAGCCTATTAGAGATTTAATTTTAGGTTATTTTAAAGGGCCTAAAAGGCAAGAAGGATTCTAGCTTTATTTAAGGATTGTAATATATTAAATAATTAAGAATTAATTAATTAAATAGTTAGATATTATTAGAAAAACTTATATATTGTCTTTCTTTTAAAAGAGAGGAAATTCTATATTTAAATCCCTTAACTTTTAGTATCTTACTAAGGTTTTACCTAAATATAAGCAATTATTTTATTCTCTTAATCTAATATCTCTCTTTAATATATAATAATTCTAATAGTAATATATTAGTCTTAAAGATTTAAGTATTATATTATATTACTTTAGTAAAATATTAATAAACTATTATAAAGTAATCTATACTTATATTATTTTAATAACTAGATTTTAGTATTTATATTTTTCTACCTTATTAAAATTATTAGTCTTTAATAAGCTTTTATTAATATTTTATTTATTTATCTTTAAAATTCTTTAGTTATAATTTCTAATAATTTTATTATTATATTTTATATTAACTTTTATATAAATATTCTTTAAAAGTTTATTTATAATTTAAAGGTTTAATTAATTAATTAATCTTTTAATAAGATTTTATATTTTTATTATATTTATAATATTTACTATAATCTCTCTCTCTAATACTATACTAACCTCTTGCTAAAGTATTATATTTTCTATACTAATAACTAAAAGAAGTATAACTCTATATATATTTCTTTACTTTAATTATTAGGTCTTTATTAATATTTTATTAGTTTTTTATAAGTACTTTAATACAGTTTAGGCTTACTATCTAGCAATTAAGTGCCTTTAGGATTATTTTATTAATAAGAAACTTAATCCTATTTAGGTCTAATAGGCCTATATTATAATTAAGTCTTACAGTATAGCTTAATAAGTAATTACTAACTATATATATAACCCTACCTTTAGTAATAGCAGCACTCTAGCTACTATAATTTAGTCTTAAGATATTATATCCCTTTAGGACCTTTAGGCACTTTAGTACTTTATTTCTATATATTTTTTATTAAGGCTTCTTTAACTTTTTAGCTAACCTGTTTTTAAGGTAATATTAAACTTACTCTTAAGGAAGTATTTACTTAAATTGCCTTTATAATATCCCTTTATATCTATAATATCTTTACTATAACCTGCCTTTATTTAGTAATCTTTTGCCTAAATACCTATAAGGATATCCCTATTAAAGGTAAGGGGACTTATAATAAACTTCTATCTGTATTTAAAGCTAAGCCAGCTCTTTATACTTTACTTAATAAGTATTTAAATAACCTTATTCTTAATATTTTAATTACTTTTATTAGCATTACTTTTATTAATTATTTTAGCCAGTCTATTCCTGCCTATTATTAAGGTGCCACTAAGCTTTCCTATATCTTTAAGTAATTTAGCTAGAGGTTTTTAGTTTTTTAGTTTTTATTATATAGTTGGCATTAGTTATATAAGTATATACTAGGGCTTTACCCCTTTTATATTTTAGTGGTTTTTTAAGGGTAATAAATTTAAATTAAATCTTTTAGGTATCTATTTTATTATATAACTTAATTTAAAATAATTTCTATTTACTATTTAATTACTATAATTTTAGTAAGCCTTAATTGCTTAAGAAAATTTTAGAATTTCTTATTAATAAGGTTTTTAATTAGGCTATTAGCTATTAACTAAATTAAAAGAATATATATTATATTTACTATCCTATTTACTACTTTTTATTTTAGCTAATAGTTATAAATCTATATATATTATAGCTTTATATATAGCTTAATTAATTTCTCCTTAACTAGTTAAATAGTTTATAAATTATTATATTAAATAATTACCTTTAGTGGCTTAATAAGGCCTTACTAAGAGATCTTATCTTTTAAATTAACTTATAATAAGGATATAAGCCAGCTTATAAAGATAGCCTCTTTAGCTGCCTATAATAGGGTAAGTAATTCTGCCTCTATAGTAAATATTATTATAGTATTTTATTTATTTACTTACTAGCTTATTACTTCTCTAAATAGTTATATAGTAAAGGCTTATAAGCTTTAACGGTTTATTAAGTTATTAATAAAGCTTACATTTAAGGCTATAAGTAACCTATTAATAGTAAAGTTATTATTACTTTTAAATTAAAGGGCTAAGTCTTTAGTTTAAGTAAGATATTATAGTGCTCTATTTACTGCCTTATAATATTATAGTCTTAGGTTTCAATTAAATTTTACTAATTAGCTAGCTATAAAGGCAATATTTAGGCAAGTTATTACTACAGTATATATAATAGTACCTACTTTCTATTAATAACTATTTATACTTTTTAAGCTTAATAATTTAATATATAGTAATAACTCTTTTTATATTATTAAGATAACTACTCTATATCTTAATAAGGGGTCTAGAAGTAATTATTATATTTTATTAATATATATAGCTTAAGAGAGCTATAGGTAATAGTTTAGTCTATCCCTTATAACCTTAATGCCTAAAAACTATTATAAGGTCTTACCTCCTTTAATATAATATATCTCTTATAATTTCTTTATTAAATCTTTTACCTTTTCTTTTTATTTTTTTAGATAGTAAAGAATATAGTTATCTATATAGAAAAAAAATACTATATTACCTTAAATCTAATAACAGTCTTTACTAAATACTTAGTAAAATCCTATATATAATAGACCTTTCTTAAAGTGTTTTTACTATAAGAGAGGTAATCTTTAAAGTCTATATAATGCCTTTTATAGCTTAAAGACTATATTAGGTTTTTAGTAATCTATTAGCATTTCTATATATATATCTTTATTTAATATTAATTATATAAATATATTAACTATATTATACTAAAGTATTTTATAGTTAAATCTAGTTATAATTACTATTAAAACCCTAAAAGATATTCTAGCCAGTATAGCTATATATATATTTTAACTATCTTTTACTTATTAATCTCCCTAAATTACTAATCTTACCTTAATTTTTAGGAATTTTCTATATTTATTTAATTTATAGATATATATTTAGTAATATCTAAGTATTTAATAACCTTTTACTGTAATCTTAATTACTTTTATTTATAATTAAAAGAGTTTATAGCTTTTTAAATAAGCTTTTTTTGCCTTTTAAATTATATTCTAATATAAATAACTCTTTATATTAATATATAAGCTAGAAAGCCTCTTTAGGAGCTTTTAATATATATTAATATAAGGCCCCTTTTCCTTATTTAGTATAGAGCTTATCCTATCCCTTTAGGCCTCCTGCTTTTCTGCACTAAATTAGTTTAAAGGCTAAAATAAGCTCCCTTTTTCTAGTAAGTTCTTAAAGCTAGCTAGACTCTCTTAACTCTTATAACTTTAGGTCTTCTATTAGGTACCTATATATATTTTATATTATAATATCTCTATTAGAAATACTATATTAAATAAAATATAATTTCTTACTTATATTTTAGTAAAGGTTTTACTTACTGGCTTATTATCTCTCTTTACCTTTAGATTATCTTCTATTATATAGAAAAAACCTAATAAAGGTAATTTTAAGGGTATTAATAGTAGCTTAAATTTAAATTAGGTATATAGTTTTAATTCCTTACCTGCCTTTATTAAGTTATTGGCTTTAGGGCTTATAAATTCTATATTTTTATTAGTAATTTTATTTAGTTTTTTATTTATTAGATATATTTACTATAAATTAAATTAAGTTTATTAAAGTAAGATTAATTCTTTAATTTATTTTTCTATTACTATTAGGTCTTTAGCCTATAGGTTATCTTAAAGGGTTATTATATTTCTATTAAAGTACTAATATTTATTAAAGGTAATATCCTATATTAAGAATACCTTTTTATTTAATAGGTTTTAAATCTTATAGAAATTACTTAATATATATCCTATTAAGTATTTAATCTACCCTTTAGGGGTTTAATAATATAATTTATTATATTATAGTTATATATCCTTTATTAATATAAACACTTTATATTTATATACTTTAAGGTATAATAAGTCTAGTTTTACTAATTACTTAACTATATACTTTAAGTAGAATATCTTATATAGTAACTTATACTATCTCTAAATTAATAATATATAGTTATAGAGATAGGTAGCTGCCTTTATTAATTTAGGCTAGAGGTATTTTAGAATTTTTATACCTACCTTTATTGCCTTACTTTTTTAGATAATAACTGCAGCTACTCTTTTTATATTACTATTTTAAGCCTATATATTTAAAGTAAATAGTTTATATTATATTCCTTACTAAACTATCTTAGTATATACTTATAAATAGGTTATTATAATCTTATTATTATATTTAATTACCTTTACTTTCTTAAAGTACTATACTTCTATTATATTTAAAAAGCCTTTTAGCGCTAAGAAGATAATAAGGGTTATTTAATTAATTATATAATAGTTTTAAGTAAACCCTAATGCTCTATCTATAAATATCTATATTAAATTATAGCCTATATATCTTAATAATATAAGGTAAAAGTCTATAGCTATTTAATCTCCTAGATTTATAACTTAAATTAACTCTTAAGAAGTGCAGTATATTAGTTAGTAAGCTTTTATTACTTTATATATATTATAGTTAACTATAGTTATTTACTATATTTCTATTAGAATCTTTAACTTTATTTATACTCCTTTTATAGATATAATTAAATATTAGAGAGCCTTTAGCCCTAGGTGGCCTAACCTTGAATACTATTTTGAAGGTGAAGAGCAACAACAAGGAAAAAGACTGCAAGAGGACGGTAACTTCTAACAGCCTCAATTGCAAGCTAAGTGCAGACAGCCACAGAGGTTCAATTGAGACAGGGTCTTCGTTATTAGATAGGTAATCAAGTGATCAGTTCAATGATATCAGATACGAGGACAAAAAGTGTAAAATTCAGTCTGAAAAAGCATGATGAGACTAAGATATCGAGGGGAATCCGTCCCTTTATGTCTGTCACCACAGACAGCCTTCTGACCCCACCAACGAGGCTAGACCTCTTACCCTGGAATGCTCATTATAACCGTTATACTATATTAAGGTATTACCTCTTAATAGCTTTCTTTTAGTCTATATTGTATATATATGCCATTTTAGAGGGATAGGAAGTATATTTACTGCTAATCTAGCTTATATTAGTTTTAAGTTTTAGGGAGAATACTTATATTTAAGTACTTATTGCCCTTTAATCTCTAAGACCTTATTAAGTTTACTTTTATTTAAATGCTATAGATAATTATTTTTTAGGCTTATATCTTATTAAATTTCTTATTTTTTTAGCTTAATAAATAATATTAAATTTATAGTTAATATAATATATAAGGCTATATTATAAAGTTATAGTATTTTTAATATATTATTACTTAATTTAAGTTTAATTTATACTTTATTATATCTTTCTATTAAGATTTATATTACTTTTAACTAAAAGAAGTCCCTAAAGGCTACTGCCTTAAGGTTCTTTATTTACTTTATATCCTTAAATATATATATAGTTATTTTTAAATTTAATAATATACTTTTATTTAAGAAGTAATAGTTAGCTACTATTAGGCCTATATTTAGTTAAGTAAAGCTAACTAGATATAATTAGGCTAATCTTTTTAATTTTAGCTTTTTAACTTAATTAACTATATCTTTTTTATTTTTATCTATCCTTTTTTATATCTAATTAGTAAAAGCCTATATTAATTTAAACCTAATATAAGCCTTCTTAAGGAAAGTATAAAAACAGTTTAATAAGGTATACTTTAATCTATATACTTTATATCTTCCTGCCTTATCTTTATTAGGTCTTTAGTAAGGATACTTCTTTCCTTTTTACTTCTTTTATCTAGGCTTCTTTAGGGTATTTTAATCTTCTCTAGCCTTTTCCTCTTATTTAACTAAAAAGGCTTTATAGCTTACTTTAGCTCTCTATATATCTAGCAGTAATATTAATACTAGCTAAATATTTACTATTATTATATTAATAAATAGGGTATTAAACTAAATATAATTTATTTAGATAATATTATAGGCATTTACTTATAACTCTAATAGAATTAACCTTAAAGCTATAATAAAATTAGGAAACCACTAATCTGCCTCTTTAGCCTCTTATAGGCCTATATTTTAGGCTTTATTAATTAAGGTTCTCTATTACTTAAGCCAGTTATTTACTCCTTTATAGATTATATATCTTTAGTATATAGGTTTTACTAAAACTTCTCTATATATTTAGCAAGCCTTCTATTTTTACTTTATTTATATTAAGGAGAACTTATTATAAAGAGACTAAATCTATTTTATTAAAGTATTATTTTCTAAAAAATAATACCTTATAATCCCTTTATCTACTATATCTAATACTTAATCTTAAATAATAGATATTTTTCTCTTTAAG
Source organism: Fusarium fujikuroi IMI 58289 (assembly GCF_900079805.1). NCBI lineage: Eukaryota > Fungi > Ascomycota > Sordariomycetes > Hypocreales > Nectriaceae > Fusarium > Fusarium fujikuroi. Next base: position 790,281 of record NC_036622.1, on the reverse strand, counting down.
TCTTTATAGTTTTTTAAATATATTTTATATATTACCTTTATTATAATAACTATTTAATAATCTTTTTTTATAAAATATAATATTTATTAAATCTATATTTTATATTTAGTATAATTTCTATTTAATTTAATAATAAAAAGATTAACTTTTTATATAGCTATTTTTTATATTAATAAAGATAATACTTTTATAGTAATTACTACTTTAATAGCTATAGCGCTTTACTGTTTTACTATTAATATATTAAGGGGTATAGATATAACTACCTTAAGGGTAGGCTTATTAAATGCTATTAGGTTAATATAGGCCTATAGATCTTTATTTTTTAATTTAACCTTTAGGGCCTTATATTAGTTAATCTATTTATTATTAAATTTAAGCCTAATTATTTAATTAATTATTATTTTAAATATCTTTAATAAGTATTAGGCTTTTTTTCTTAGTTATACTTATAGTAGTTTTTCTTATAAATAAGACTTTTAATTATTAGAAAAACTTATATATTATCTTTCTTCTAGAAGAGGGGAAATTCTATATTTAAATCCCTTAACTTCTAGCATCTTGCTAAGGTTTTACCTAGATATAAGCGATTATTTTATTCTCCTAATCTAACAGATATAAGGTTAAGGGATTTTTAGAGCGCTTGCTTATCTAGAGCGCTTGCTTATTAACCACGTTAGTTATGTAGGTATTTATGTATATAATATAAGGTCAGATATTATGTTAGGAGATAAACTTTGTCTCGTGGTTGGGGATTTGAGAGAATTTATAGTCAGAATAAAGGCCATGATTGCTTTCTATTTGCCTAATATGAGGTCATTCAGCAATTGATTGTTGAAGCGAGGCTAGAAATAAATAAGCTGCCTAAACAATCCCATGTTATCTTAAGAACCAGACAGTAGCATCGATGTTAGCAAATAGACCCATACAAACCTAATTGTCAATGGCACAGCAAAGGAGCAGTGCCAAATAGCAAGGCCATAAGTCCCAAGTCATAAAACACGCGGCTACGTCTATGTTAACTTATAGTTACGACACTTCGTGATAAAATATAATAAGTTATGGTGACTATGTGGTAAGTTTGACAGGCCTTTGTAGGCGATTCATCTTGTCACTTGATTGGGACATCTCCAGTGTTCCGACTCTCCAATGGCTGAGAAGCGGACAGCAATGTGTCAAGTAAGTACTGAAAATGTATTTTGTATGACGCCAGCTCCTCGATTTGGTGAAAGTCTTCTAAAATGCCTTCTCTTCCCCCCTTGCCAATACTCTACAGAGACTTGCCCATGAACTTTCTCTTGGTAAAGCTCAACCACCACTTGCTAGGCTTAGTCTCATCCTCATCATATACCCTAGCGAGTAATCGTGACGCGAGCTCCTGTCGAACCTGCGACATATATTGCTTAAGCTGCTCCGCTTCTTGTCTGTCCCTAGGGGCCTCGTACATCTACACTCAAACATTAGCAAACTGGCCAATTTGTCCTGCAGTTTGAGTTTGGCAAAACACACCTGGTTGAGGGGCCATGCAGGGTCTCCAGGAATAGCAAAGTTAAGGTCAAGCGCCAAGTTCAAAACATCCTTCTGGGCATCACGCAGAGAAGCCTGGGGTCGGATCTTTGTCAGACAATCGCTGACGAACCAGATTCCATACACGAGCAGACGGTCGGCAGGGCCTTGGATCTCAAAGTTGCGGAAGAATGTGTTGGCGCGGAAGAGGGCGAGGACCTCGTCGAGGATATCGTAGCTCTCGCTGTCGGGGTCGGGAGACTCGTTGGCCGGCAGAGGCGGCGAGGGGTTAGGCAGGGTGTAGGCAGGGCCTCTGGTCTTGGTACGGAGAGGGAGGAGAGGGAAGTTGCCGATTATGCGGGGGATGTTGGGATCATTGTTGAAAACGGAGTTGTATGCCTAGAGAGGTGTTGTTAGCTTGGTTGATATCGTGACATGCGGTGATGCAATAGGAGATGGTGGAGTGTGCTTGTGTGGTTATTTGTGAAGTTTGGGTGTTTGGCTTGGACATACTGGCATCTTGAACAGCAATGGACAGACCAATTCCAGTATATCAAAGCTGTTTGGGAGGGAAATGGACAAATCGGCGCAAGTTACGGGCTTAGATGCTGAGTTGCGCTTCGCTTCGTCACCGGCGGGGCTACACCAAAGCTCACGAAGCTCACTCACTCGATTGGTGTGGGGCAAGGCTGGCAGCAGAGCAAAGTTGATGCCTTAATCGGAAGATTGTCAATCAGGCCACAAGCGATGATGTGGCGCAGCGCGTGCGCCTCCCTTCATGGCTGCCTAACGCCAGGGATGGCTCCTCACGTGAACTCGCTACTCATTCGCGCCGATTAGCTCCGCGACGAATCACGGTGGCGACGCGCTTTTTCCCTCGTCCCTCGTGCAGATTCTTCCTGGCGCTGATGCAGGTCGTATCCACTAACAACTCATACCTAAGAGTGAAAAAAAGAAGCCTTGCCTTGGTTTCACGCCCTAAGTGTGATTCATTCAGTGTCACCGATATTTCCTCCCTCTCTGCTCTCCCCTCCTTCAACTTCTTTTTCTCTTTCACTGAAGATTCTGCTTTTTAACAAAAGTTGCCTTGTTCTTCTTTTTGCTCACTTCCTATTGGACGCTGAAAAATCTCCCCTTTTTTTTACTTTTTCCGTCAATCCTTTTTGACAAGGGCGACGCTCGTGCCAGACGCTAGCGGAGAGCTTGTCACTGGAAAAGACTGGAGATAAACAGGCGACAGGGAATCATTAAGGGCGCGTCGCAGAACCAAGGCCCAGGGCTCTAACTTACAACAAAGACTGGAGAGAATCATCCGGCTTCAGGCAACCAACAAGCGCTGAAAGAGTCATCCAAAAGGAGGCAAATACAGATCGACTATTCAACCATCGGATGCTTGCATTTGAGTAAGTTTGCGCTATTCTTCTGTTCATTTCCCTGACATCAACGACATCATTCCTCCCCCAACAACCCATTTACACGCAGTGCTAATCAACCCTCCTTCGCGACAGTTCTTTCTTTGGAAACGGCAGCTTCATCGGACAGCTGCGCAGTTTGGTGGATATGGCGACTTCACAATCTTCTTCTTCTCCCTCTTCGACTTCACCGTCGCGCAACGGTAACGGTAACGGTGTATCACTGGACACAACGCCCTGCACTTCAGAAGCGCCCATTGTTGCCCCGCGAAAAAGGCGTCCGCAGCGCATCTACCGGCCCGCAGAGAACTCGCTCTACGATATCTTCCAGCAACACGCCGGCACATCGCTCTTTGTGCGACCCATTTGCTGGACAGATTTACACGCTCAGCTACTCGGCGCGAGATGGGAGGAACTGCCGCCATGCGATACACCTCAGCCGTCAGCGGCCCCAGGCACGCCACCATCGCGAGGGCATTTGAGTCCATCGAACACCATCATCAGCCTTAGCAACGCGCTCACACAGATCCTCCTGCCCGACCCATTGCACCCTATTCTATCCTCAAATGCTGTCAAGTCGGTTCTCAACACGCTGTGGCCTACACCTTTCAACAAGCCACAGTACTTGCCCGAACTCCATCTATACTTTGGCGGTCGCGTTTATCGTGATGCTGTACGCGCGCAGCTTATGTGGAATTACCCATCTGAGGAGGCAAAGTCTTCATACTCTTCATTCAAATCAGTTTCAACGCGACCCGCTGAATCCTTCAACATTTCGACACAGTCTTCGCCAAACTACAGCCCCGCCAACCTACCCATGATCTGTTACATTGGCAAGACTCAATTGGCTTCAGTCCGAAACAACCTTTTTCGCGTCGCTTCTGGACCTGGACGAACATGGAACGAACCCGTGTTTCGCCTCCAGCAACTGCGAGCCCGTATCCTCGTACCTTCAAATTCCGATCACGATGCTCATTTTGTGGGTGTCTTTCTAGGGATGGCGCAGAAGCACTTCTACCCTACCCCACCTATCAGTGGCAGACGCGACTCGCGCATTTCACCAGGGCAGGGCATTCCTCCAAGCCCCAATTTCCACGACATCAAGTTGAAGATCCTGACACACGACATTGATACATCCGAGTTTATTGTCTACACTGGTCACATCACAAAGGAGTTCTTGGAGAAGTTCCACGATCCCTTCAAGGCACCAGCTGACGATGACGACGCTATTGTGTCTGGTCTCAAGATCGAATACACAAGAGTTCCCATCTGGCCAATTCTCGGACTCAGAGAGAGACTGGGCAAAGCTCTAGGCCAAGAGATTGTCGGAACGTTCAACCCAGATGAGATCGAGACATGGGAGAAAGATCCCGAGAAGCCAACTGGCGAGAAGCGCAAGCGAGATGTCCTCACCGAGGTCGTCAGCAGTAGCTACGAGGAAGAGACCGAGGAAGAGCCAGCAATTGTTTCAAAGAAGCGCTGTCTAAACGAGGGTACACCTGTGGGCGTGGTGATGTGAAAGCAAACTACATGCAATGTGTGTATGATGAAACTAGGATGGGATGGATATACCCCCACGGTTTAATTTTGAGGGCAACAGGACGCATTTGGTATACACAATACATTTGGCTGGGGCTGGACTGTCTTTGGGATTGCATGAAGACTCAATCTGCCTCGCAGGCACGCATGACATGGGCAACGGCGCAGGGTTATCAGATAGTTGACGGCGCAAGGTTAGGTTATCAGGGCATGTATGAGCAACAAACAGCATTTGGCTTTTGGGGACTGGTTATGAATTGAATTGAGCTTTCAGAGGGACTGAAGTGAGGGATGGGTTTAGGACTTGTACATATGCCTTTCTTGTGGTTTTGATCTTTCTAGCGAGATGGTCTGCGTTTGATCACGAATTCAATGACATTTCTTGAGCATTGTTCTTGACTCTTGATCTCAGTTGCTGTTTGGGTTATTCGCGGGGTAGAGCATTCCTGACCATTAGTAGGCTCGACACAAGTTGGTCAACTTCAAGGCTATCTCCCACAAGGAACCACTTGTCAAAGAGAAACACATGTCTATTCATTTCTCTTTAACCTCACGGACGACGACCGAACCTCGGAATGCTGCACGACTACACCATCTTCTTCAGCTCTGCTTACAAGAAAGCGGAGATATTTGAGTTTTTCTTCATACCTTGATCCGAACTTGCACCTGCATATCTTTAGTGTTCTTTTAGGAATAGCATCGTGAGAGCTTCCTATTTCGAACATCGGAGAGTATGTAGTTGTGCGTGTGATGGGTCAGCGATTGTTAGTTCAGGTGAGATCATCTCCAGGTATTGATCGCAAATATTACCATTTTTGCACTGGCATGGTTATAGGACCTTGTCTCTGGATAAGGCTGAGCTGTGCTGGGTTGGGTTGGGGCTTTTACCCGGTAATTAACAAGGTTTTTTGTTTCTACCGCTTAATTTGTTTCAATTGTAACCTTTTTGAAAGGGCTGGGGTTGTTTATGTGTGATGACGTTCTTGATGCGAATGTGAGAACAGGGGGATGTTGGGTCTATACGCGGGATAGGAATGGCAGATAGTGAATAGATTACTCGAAAAGGACATTAATCCCTCATAGGAACAATAACATTCCTCGTATTAACTCGTTACAGACCGACATTTGTAATGCTCCCCCGCATTCTTGTTGCTGTATTCCCCGGACTTGAGAGAGGTCACCAGGGCCCGAATGAACTACTTGAGACTACGGCAGACAAGGATCTCACTCAGGGTCCGGGGTATGAACTCTTTTCCGACTTACACCAAATGTCAATGCCAATGCCAATGCCATCTTTGATCAACTGTGCTTCCCCACCAACTATTCTCTTCTGTCGTTCCTCCGGTACCACCACCTTTTTTTCACATCTCCACCAACCACAGCAAACACACTATCACAAAAACCATCCAGCTGATCGTCGATCCCTCCCCCTCTCCACGTGGACTACAGGGACGACATTTTCTGCCTCGGTCTCGTAGAGTCAGAAAACTTGGAAGATGCTGACATATAACCCTCTGGCAGCTGATTTCCCCATGGGGAAGCGGGGACTTTCTTCGGCTCAGGGACTTCTTTCGGGCTGATACAGCTGCTATGCACTCTTTGAATGCGGCGATGGCTTCCTCTTCTGGGGGAAATGCCTATGAGAAAGATGCAGGTTCACCGTCGACGTCGAACCAGGGTTGAAAAGAGGGAGAAAAACTCAATATATTGTGTGGATATGTCAAAGCGGGAGGGGACGAGCGCGATGTTGCTCGAGGTTCAAATTGAGCTCATTTCCCCTGTGAAAATAGGATCAGCAATTCAACTGAGACAGCGGGTTCAGTGTCTGTTGACTTGTTGTTTTGACCCTTGAGAGGACTTAAACTTTATTGTGTACGGCTCTCTCCGTGGTGGTTTAGTTCAGACTTTTGTTCCAACCACTCCTACACTCTGGGCTCTGTCAGTTTACAGTTGCTTGAGCTTCACGATGAAGTTTACAAGTCTTGTCTCTGGCTTCGGCCTTCTTACGGCTGTGGTAGCTGTTCCAGCTCCTCTCCCTGCACCAGATGCAATTCCGGATCTCCAGCCCGTTGAACCAGCCACGCCAGCTCTTGAAGAACGAGCTGCCAAAGTCACAGTCGCTGTTCCTTCTGGAACTGTCATCGGCTCGAGTTCTGGCAAAGTTGACTCCTTCAGAGGAATCCCCTTTGCGGATCCACCAACCGGTTCTCTGCGACTTAAACCACCAAAGAAACTGTCCAAGCCACTGGGCAACTTTGACGCTTCAGGACTTGTTGGCCCGTCATGTCCCCAGATGTTCATCTCGTCTGGTGCCCAAGATGTCATCTCCAAGTTTTTATCAGACTTTTTGTCTATTCCCTTCCTTACTCCCATCACTGGTCAGGAGGATTGTCTTACCATGACTGTTCAGCGACCGGCTGGTACTAAGGCTGGTGATAAACTCCCTGTGCTATTCTGGATCTTTGGCGGTGGCTTCGAACTTGGTTCGAGCGCTATGTACGATGGAACCAGTCTCTTGGGCACTGCCATTGATCAGGACCAACCTTTTATCTACGTTGCTGTCAACTACCGCGTGGCTGGCTTTGGCTTCATGCCAGGTGCCGAGATCAAGAAGGATGGAAGTTCGAACTTGGGTCTTCTTGATCAGCGAATGGGTCTTCAGTGGGTTGCAGATAACATTGCTTCCTTCGGTGGTGATCCTGACAAGGTCACTATCTGGGGAGAATCCGCTGGTGCCATCTCAGTGCTCGATCAGATGGTTCTCTACGGCGGTGATGCCGATTACAACGGCAAGCCCCTTTTCCGCGGCGCCATCATGAACTCTGGCAGTGTTGCCCCCGCGGAGCCAGTGGACAGCGACAAGGCACAGGCTATCTACGACGCAGTTGTGAAATCGGGCGGATGCTCTGGATCCTCTGATACCCTCGCTTGTCTGCGGGGTCTGAGCTACGACAAGTTCTTGAACGCAGCAAACTCTGTTCCCGGGCTCTTGTCGTACAACTCACTCGCTCTATCATACCTCCCTCGCCCAGATGGTACAGTTCTTCCTGATAGTCCAGAAGCACTCATCGCATCAGGTCGTTACCACGCTGTTCCCATGATCAATGGTAACCAGGAAGACGAGGGCACTCTCTTTGCTCTCTTCCAGCCAAACTTGACCACCACAGCCAAGTTCGTCGATTACCTTCAGCAACTATACTTCCAAAAGGCCACCAAGGAGCAATTGACCGCTCTGGTAAACACATATCCCACCGCCCTCAGCGCAGGAAGTCCCTTCCGAACATCTCTCCTCAACGAAGTCTTCCCCATGTTCAAGCGCCGCGCCGCCATCTTCGGCGACTTGGTCTTCTCTCTGACCCGTCGAATCTTTCTCCAAACAGCAGCTGAGCAGAACCCCGACGTCCCAGCATGGTCTTACCTCGCAAGCTACAACTACGGCACTCCTATTCTCGGAACGATGCACGGTTCTGATCTGCTCCAAGTTTTCTTTGGCATCTGGCCGAATAACGCTATGCGCAGTATCAGGACGTATTATTTCAACTTTGTGTATAACTTGGATCCTAATAAGGGCGTCACTAAGTATGCTAATTGGCCGGAGTGGAAGGGGAGTAAGAAGCTTATGTGGTTTGAGACGGCGAATAAGAACAGTATCATTGATGATAACTTCAGGACGGCGCAATATGATTGGATTTCGAATAATGTGGATATCTTGAAGGTATAATTTAGGATATGGTTATGAGTTAATGCATCGCTATTCAGTGAGAGATTGAAGTTGTGTACATTTTCTAAGACTGCCCGAGTTGAGATTCTGCACCATACATGTCTGTCTATCCATCACCCAGTCCATCAAGACACGCTCTAATCAAGCTCTCTAAAGCTTTGCCATTTTCTTGATCTTTGAGGACATTGACTCGAGCTGTAAGAATATTTTTTGTTGACTCATATTGCTCGTCAATTTAAGACCTCGACTCATTGTCTTTCTCATATCTACAGACCTCCTCTTCTCTTATGGCCCTCCGCCTGTCGAGTCACTGTCTCTTGCGTCAGTTACTCATCTGTTGGTACGTCGACATATGGATATGCTCGTTGGCAGGCCAGCTAGGTCTCAATTACTAGTTTAAGCTGTCTTAGTATTCATTGATCTTTGGTTTTTCTCTGACTGGAGATTCTGACACCTCCAGAGGATGTATGCATATATTGTCCATTCCTTCACTGTTCACCTAAAAGTGAAAGGATAGATAAAGGTCACACCGCGCGCACTTCATTATGCACATATGTATCAAAAGAAATCGCATTCTATTCAAAGGCAGCATTCTGAGGTGGAAAACCGTTACGAATGCTAAAAAGAAACAGTTTCCTATTTAATTACGGTCATACTGCAAAAGACAGGGTCTGGCCGGGGATTGAACCCGGGACCTCTCGCAAGCTGTGCTGTAGGGTTTACCCTAAGCGAGAATCATACCACTAGACCACCAGACCGATCAAGGTTCCAAAGAACCTGTTGTGGAATCGTTGAGATTGGTTTCCGAGTTTACTACTATATTATGCAGGCTTACCCCTTCACTGTGATTCAGGCCAAAACACTAGGATCTTCAGGGCCATGGCTAAGTAAAATCAGATATCAAGCTGGGATACTGTGAGCAGAAGCTGTTAGATTTGATCTTTTGACACAGTCGAGATGTTCTGTCGTTTCAGGTGCGCCAATTTTCAGATCCCAGCAGAAACTGTCAACGGTTCCAAACGTGAGGGCAGCCTTCGAGCCAAACTTTGAAAAATCTCAACAGCGTCATATTTCAATGGTATTTAACTTTTGTTACAAACATGTTTCCAACATCATAGCTTACACAGTCAAGCATATCCATGAGCGCTGAGCCACTCCTTGAGCTTCTCAGAGTCACGCTCGCGGTACGCAGCACGTCCACGGATCTTATCCTTGACAGTCTCCAGAGTTCGGTTGAAGCTGCTGGTATCCTTGTCGGCCATAAACTTCTCAATCTCGTCAACAGCAGACACGTTGGTGAAGCTGCCCAGACTGAGCTTCATGTATCGGTCGACAACGACGGGGTTGCCAAGCTTGGTGATGACGGCATCCCAGTTATCCTGCATGAACTTCCATTGCAAAGGACGGCCGATGACGTTGCTAGCGACAGAGCCACCGAGGACGTGCATGTCTCCGGCAGGGACGGCGTTGGAGGGAGGAGACTCGTTGAAGTTGAAGGGAATGACCTCCTTGGTGAGGAGCTCAGCGTCCTTGACAGTGCCGAGAACGCTGAGGGAGAGAAGCTTGCCGTCGATAGACTTGGTGTTGAACCACTCCTTCTTGAGAATCTCAACAGTACGGGCAGGCTCCTTCATGATGGCAGCGCGCCAGATAGCGGTACGGATAGGAGCGGGGATAGAGCCAGCCTCGGGGTTCTCAACCCAAGTATTGAAGCGCTTCAGGGCCTCCTCGGTGACACTACTCATGTTAGTCCAGTCAAGCTACGGATACAAGACACTTACGCAGGGTGGCCGCAGGCAACAGCAACTCCAATAATCTCCTTTCGCAAGATACCGGTGAGGTAGTCCTCGCCCTCGGGGAACTCCCAGCCAACTTCCTTGACCTTCTGATCAATGAGCTTCAGGGTGAACTTATCCAGGGCCTTCTTGATAGACTCATCCTCTCCGAAAACGGACTTGACACCACCAATGGAGTCAAGAACCTGGCGCCAGACCAGAGTGTGGTTCTCCTTGCCGAATCCCTCGAGGAAGGTCAGAAGAGCAGGAGTGGTGCCGTTGCCAGCAAAAGCAAGGTCGGCGGTGGAACCAATGATGGAGATTTTGTCCTCGGTGCTGAGCTTATCCAGCTGATTGCTCAGCTTGGCGAGGCGCTCAGGGGGGTAGTTGACACGGTAGAAACCAGTGGCACCGCTGTTAAGCTTGTAAAAGTCCTCGTCAACGTCACGGATGGTGTCCTCCTTGGTGGTGAGAGACAGAGAGGCGATACCGGCATGGTCCTTCTTGCCTTCAAGGCCGAGAGGAACCCACCAGGTGGTGGTGTCATCCTCAGGCTTAACATCTCCGGTAGAAAGGAATCGAGACTGCTTGACAGAGATCTGACCAGGCTCTTCAGCAACAGTAAGGACGGGGTGACCGATCTTGGAGATCCAAGGGTTCATGAGCTCATTGACGTTCTTGCCAGAGGCCTCGCCAAGAGCGTTCCACAGAGCAGTAGTCTTAGCGTTTCCATAGGCGTGAGCCTTCAAGTAGTTAGAAACACCCTTGAGGAAAGTCTCGACACCAAGGTGGTTGGCAAGCATGCGAATGGCAGAGCAACCCTTAAGGTAGCTGATGGAATCGAAAATCTGGTTGACGTCGAGAGCATCCCGGACAGGAACGTGGATAGGGTGACTAGCACGGATACCATCTAGACGGAAAGCAGCCTCCATACCCTCGTTGACAAACTGAGCCCAGACTTGCCAGTCAGGGTGCAGATGGTCAACAGCATGCCAACCGACCCAGGTAGCGAAACCCTCGTTGAGCCAGAGCTCATCCCACCAATCCATGGTGACAAGGTTGCCGAACCACTGGTGAGCAAGCTCATGAGCGACGACATAGGCGACGGCGTTCTTGAATCGAGGATCAGAGGTCTTCTCATCGTAGAGAACCTGGGTAGTGCGGTAGGTGACGAGACCCCAGTTCTCCATGGCGCCGTGTGTGAACTCGTGAACAGCAATCAAATCGGACTTGGGCAGAGGGTAGTCGATGTCGAAGATCTCGGAGAAGAAGTCAATGATCTTGGGAGCGTGCTCGAGAGCCCACTGGCCCTGCTCCTTGAGACCGCGGGTGGTGTAGACACGGACAGGAATCTGCTTGCCATCGTACTTGCGGTCGGTGAAAGCCTCGATGTACTCGAAGTCACCGACAGCCCAGGCCAGCAGGTAAGTGCTCATGACAGGAGAGGTCTCGAATGATACAATGTTCCAGCCATCCTTTGAAGGTCGAGTCTCCTTGACAGGCATGTTGCTCAGAGCGACCTGGTCGGAAGGAATCTCAATATCGAAATCAAAAGTGGCCTTGAGGTTGGGCTCGTCGAAGCAAGGGAAAGCTCGGCGGGCATCACAAGCCTCGAACTGTGTGCTGAACATGTAGTGCCATTCACCATCGCTGGGAACCGAAGCAGAAGGAGTCTCGGCAGGCTTGTACTTGCTGCGGTAGAAACCAGCCATCTCATTGTTGATGATACCCTCGAACTCGATGATCAGCGAAGCCTTGGAAGCGACGGGGAGCTCCTCGTCAAAGGTGATGGTAGAGCGCTGAGCCTTGGAGTCATAGTCGAACTTTGTAGATTCGAATGTCTTGGAGTCGACGGAGACCTTGGCGTGAGAGAGCTTGAGTTCGAGAGTGTTGACGATGATTTCCTTGGTAGGCTTTGTGATTTCCGAGTCGATACTGTAGAGCTGTTAGAGCTAGCTTCACGATGAGGGGTAGAGGAGGCGTGACGTACGTAACGGTTCCCTTGTAAGTCCAGTTGGTGAACTCGAGATCCCTCAAGGAGAGATCATAGTGCTTGGGCTTGACATTGTCGGGGAGAACATCGCGGTCAGTCATTGTTTCGTTGCGGGCGAGTCTAGCGTGGGCGGAACAAGCTCGGTCAGAGATCTTGGGAACAAGACTGTTTGTTGTGTTAGCAAGCTATAGCTCTGAGCTTTTGCTTAGCGAGTCTCGAGTTGTTCACAAGAACAATGGGGTATAATGAGAATAGAGAAGAAATTGCAGGAGATAGCTGATGTGAGAGTGGAACAAGCGGCAAGATATAGCTTGACAAAAGGGCAATGGACTAGTAGGTAAGGTAATGTAGGCAGAGCAAACAAGAGCGTGATGATGCGTTGCCGTGTAGAAAGGACCCCGCGGCTGGTGGGGTGTGGGCCGGTTTCCGTTAAGATCCCAGCTGCCCCTCCCTTTCTATCTCCAGCGGAACCACAGGAGACGGGAGCTCTATCATGGAAGGGATAACGTACCTCCGAATACCGATTGGCATAGGCCGTCCATTATCACGGCGACTATTCAACGGCGGCTTCACTTGGCCATTTACAAGTGAAGCAAGACCTCTCGAAAATATACCACAGTTGACGATTCCTTGAGAAACAGAAACAGATACAGACGGTGCCGTCTGCCGTGTAATCACCGATAGTGGGCTACAATTGCTCCACAGACGTAGAGGCAGAGGCAGATGTCGCAAAAGGCCCTTCGAGGACGACATTTTGGCCCGGATCCTTCACCCTTTTCAGGAGTGATGCGCCGTCGCAATTGGGCAGGTCGTTGATGGGTGAACTCTTATGGGATGCCAATGATATCCTCTTTTAGCAACTGAGAGCCCCCATTGACGGCACTTTTGTAGCGTAGCTGCCCCCAGTATCGTATCAGTATTAAGAGAGTGTCGATGCTGTGTCGAAATTTTCGGGTCAACGTAAGGCTCAGGGCCGTTTGGTATGCCGTATTGCCGGCGACAAGCGAGATGGCCGAGCCGTGTGTATTGTGTCATGACATTCATTTTGCACTGTACATCATGAGATAGGGTAACTTAGTACCTAACTCAAGAGGAGTGAGAGAAACCACAATCATATCGAGTCGGCTACTCATACAGAGATCATTCAAGTCTATAGCAAACAGTGGATGTATGAAATTGTGACATGAAGCAACCTGGGAGAGGGTTAACGATAGCAGAATGTCCTCCTAACTGTAACCTGGAAGACCTTAGGATAAATTTAGGATAGATTATCCAAAGTTTTGTACAATTTTCTATTATTTTACGCTTACTCAATCTTTGAGGTAATTATTTTCTTTCTTAGGCACGATGTTACCCAATTCATAGTGGTCAAAAGTGCAATTGTCACTATGCTTGCTGTTGCTTTCTTATGATTGAATTGTGAAACCAGATATAGTGTACGCTTCTACCGCTCAGTTGAAATAACATTCTATCCATTATTCCAGCCAAAGTGCAATTTGCCGATCCCATGAGCTACCCATCAACACTGCCACACTTCTTTGAAGGGACAAGCTTGATCCAATTCCACCAAGTAAGCCATATTGGCTTTCCATACCAGTACGCCATGCAACCCAAGTTCAAAAGCGCTTCCCAGTAAAAGCAAACCCATTCCTGCCTGATTGAAAGAATCAAACGCTAACCTCCAAATACCATGCATCCTTATTGCTCATCATGCATAATCCCTATCAAAACAATACAATCCATTACATCTATGTCGACATCTCTTCTTGCTCAACCTTTGTCGCCACGGCATCCCACCAAGGCCCATGGGCTGCTCTGTCAACTGTTCCAATCTTCTCCAGTAAGTTCGAAATCTCTCTAACTCGATCAACAAACTCAGAAAGTCCGAGGCTGGCTAGCTTCTCGCCAGCCGTGTTGGCCGCCTTGACCTTCTCGCTTGCTGATCCTGCAGCGAGGCGGGCAAGAATGTTGCTACGAAGGCGGGTGAGCAATAGTCGCAAGACAGGTTCTCTAGGCTCGTTTCCGTTCTGTGCCATGTCTTGACTGGCAGTCAGAACCTTGGTAACAAGAGCGCGGAGGTGGCTCTTGGTAGCCGTCGGCATGGAACGTCCAGACTCAAGGGCAGCCATCACGCCGTCCACAGTGGCTTGGAGGGGATGGCCAGCCTCGAGAACAGCCATGATGCGTGTTGCTTCCATCTTCCATGAAGAACGAACATCCCGCTTCAAGAGGTTCTTGCACTGCAGCAGAACAGCACCAGCGGTAATAACCCGCTGGATAGTGGTAGATACTTGGCCGATGCGGTTGTAATCTAGACGAAGCATCTCTGGAACCTCCTCAATGGGCGGGGGAGAGATCCTGGTAAAGATGTCCACGAGCATCTGCGCATAGAACTTTCCAGCATTTGGTCGCGACCTCGGATGGTTGATTCCCTCTGGGTCCCTCTTCTGAACTTCTGCAAGAACCTTTGCTCGCGAAGCCTTCCACGTCGCCTCGGCTGCAGCGAGGCCAAGCTCGCCTTTCTCAAAATCCTCAGCAAACCTCTTAGATTCATATGGCGCCGCGGATTGGATAAGCTGAGGTGCAGCAGTTCGCAAAAGATAGTTGATGTAGTCGCAGAGCATTACATCAATAAATCCGTTGAGGGCCTCAACTCGATCGATGATGTCGCCATCTGCAAGTTTGTTCTGGATCAAGTCCTGAACCTCTTCATCGCGAAAAGGGGCACATAGTTTGGGCAGAAGTGACGACATCGCAGTGAAGAATTTCTCGTATGAGAAGTTGCCGAGGGCGAATTGTCGCTCTGCCATCTCGGGGTCCAGAATTTCACCGATAAGGTTATACATGGAGTTGCCCGGCTTGAGTAGACGCTGGAGCCTTTCCTTGATGTAGCTCGCGATAAGAGCAAAAACTTGGAAATTAATTCCACTGTTGTCATCTGTCATAGTGGTCCGCATCTTCATATATATATATTTCGAACGCTCCGATTGCTGTTCTCGGTATTCGTCAGGCGAGAGTTGATATTCCTTGTTGATGGCCAGCTCATGCACCACAATCCTGTTGTTAGGCAATAGACCATTGAGGCCTGTCTTGGGCGCAGGTGCCTTCTCCTGGGCTTTGCTGGCTGGTGTCGCAGGAGGAGTCAGTGTTTGAGACTCGGATGAGACCAGACTTTTAGCTGTCTCAGTTGCTTCCCCGGGTGCGTGCTCAGCCACACGGGGCTTTGTGTCTCCGGTCTTCTTCTTGGCAAGTCGATCTTTGCGGGCTTGAGCAACCGCCTTGAATATCATATCTTTGCCCTTATCTGCACCTGCTAGTTTCTTGATCCGCACTATGAGCATCAACTGGTTGTCTTGGATGCTCTTCTTGTAAAGAGCTGTAGCAGCATCGTCAGTTGTATCCTTGACGGTATGGTAGATCGCGTCAAGTTCGACAAACTGCATAAGCATGACCTCGATCAATGCATTAGA
The DNA here is from genome assembly GCF_900079805.1 of Fusarium fujikuroi IMI 58289. Taxonomy (NCBI): domain Eukaryota; kingdom Fungi; phylum Ascomycota; class Sordariomycetes; order Hypocreales; family Nectriaceae; genus Fusarium; species Fusarium fujikuroi. The sequence goes on along the minus strand of NC_036622.1, from coordinate 774,865 downwards.
GTCCCGAGATTTCCAAGCGATGAAAGCGTTGTAGAAAGTGGCATACGCCTCAGGAAGTTTCTTCTTGAGTGCAGGTGGCATAGTGTATTTGTTGGCGGACGTCAAGCGAGAGAGGGTATTCTCAAAAGAAATGAGCAAGTCACGGGCCTTGCCCACCAAGCCTTGCAACTGAGGATTGGCAAGGTCCGTAGAAGGTAATCGGTGAGAATTGAGTACATCAACGACGTCTTCATCACCACTGTCGTTTTTGTTGCTGAGAACTTGATTGGGATGGCCAAGGATCAAGAAGGCACTGAGAAACGTGCGAACGGCTGTCATCTCGCCAACCGAACCAGTTTCACCCTCCTCAAGACCACACAGTCTAAGCAACTGTGCCGTGATGACAAGAACCCGCTCCTGAGCCAGGAGCTCAACGACAGTATCGAAGTGTGTATCTCTTATGCCATCCACGGTCAAGCCGAGGTTGTTGAACTCGGAGATGGCTCTCTTTCGGAGGCAGCCACGCCACCACCATTGGATGCTCCTTGCGGCCTCATCTTCCGTGGGCTTGCGTCTCTCTTGCTCGGCATCCGGCATGGGATCTGTGGGCTTCCTTGCCATGATACTCTGCCCGCGACTCCGTTTAGACGCATTCTTGGTTCGTAATTCTTCCCTTCGTCTTTCTGCCTCAGCCATTCGCTCCTCGATCTGAGCCTTCAATCGGGAAATGTCCTGCTCTCGCTTCTCCTTCATAAATTCGGCAACCTGCTTTGCCTTCTTGACCTCATCCGCACAATTGGCGACAATCTCTGCCAAATTGCGCTCCCTGGCCTGCTGTGCCGCTATGGCTCGCTCCTCCGATAGTGAAGTATCTCGATGAGTCGCTTTGGCCAGGGCTGCTCGAAGGCGAACCTTTTCGGCATGCGCCGCTCGATCGGCAAGTCGCGCCCTGCGGTCCTCAAGAAAAGAGGCGCGGCGAAGATGCTGGGCGACATGCTTGCTCTGTTCACCTCCTCGGTGACTTGATGGTTGAATAGAAGAGCATCGCGAGTGAGCAGACGAGATTGAATTGCGGCGCGACGAGGCAGCCGAATCTCTGCGACGAGCCTGCGTTGGGCGATAAAAGCGTGCGGCAATGTGGGGAGGGGGTGTATAAATTCTGGAGTCGTCATCTAGGACATCGTCTTCCTCATCGGGAGGAGGCATGGAGAGATCGAGTGTATCTTCCATTTCATGGTCCGCCGGCGCACCGTTTGACTCTTCGATATTGCGCGACGGCTCCGCAAGGTCGTGGGAGAGGCGGCGCATCGTGTCGGCGCCTGATGGCAGATGTGACATGACCACCGCTGGATGATTGTGTTGTGATGTTACCAAAGAATAAATCAATGGTAAAAGTAAAGTCAATCCCGGGGCGGGATATTCGTCTTGTCGACGCCCAAACGGGGGAGGCCGGTTTGAGATCAGGCTGGGCGCTGAAAGCGTACAGTAAGGTTGAGAGACTAGGAGCGTTTCGTCTGGGCAACTCTGGTGGCGCAGTGGGATCCGTGGGTGGTTCTGAATCAGCAGCGAAAGGCTAAAACGGGGAGGTCTCAAATCCGCTAAACGAGCCCACCAAAGAATGGATGGAGGGTTGAAATGAGAGAATGCGCAGCAAGTCGCGATGAATGCGTATAATAAAGGCGCAGATGAGTAGAAACGAGGGGAATGCGGAAGACAAAATATGAGTATTGCACAAGCCGTTTATTAAAGGCTTCAAAAAGCGTCAGGCTATTGTGAATAAAGATAAGATGGAAAGAGAAAGAATGGAAGTGAGTGAGTGAGATTGGAGGAGGGAAAACAGTAGAAGACACCAAGTGCCAGGTGATGCGGGGGAGTCAAGCCAATGAAGTGTAATTCCTTATCGTTGGACTCGCACTTTCCCGTCGTTGTAGCTGCAGTTGCATATGCAGTTGGTAGCTTCCAAGTGCCGCTCTTTCCACTGCTTGCGACGGCGATAGGGAAGGCACCCGTTTCAAGAACGATGAGATGGATGCATGCGCCGCGACTACCTTAAAGGGATATGTAGAGAGTGGGAGGGGAGGGAAGGGAAGTGGGGGGTTAACAATAAGGAGGGAAGGTTCCAGTTTCGAGTACCAAAAGCATGGACGTTTTCTTTTTCCTCTTTTTATTGTTTGTTAATACTTGAGGCAGAATCCTTTTTTCCTTGGAACATTGTGAAACTTTGACGCCCCGGCTTCGTGGACAGTGGACAGTGGACAATGGACAGGGCATGTGTCAAGATCCCTGGGCTGCCCGGAGAGCCTGGGGTTAGGCCACTAAACTCCAGCGGACTCGCTCACTGGCTTACAGCGAGTCCACGATAGCGAGTCGAGTCTGGTTAGGTCAGCTTATAAGATGAGCTCTAATCCATTCCAAAGAACCCACCAGAACCATGTCTCCACGATTATCAATCACATCAATTCTGCAAATCACCTAACCTTATCCGTTTCCTCTTCTACTGTCACTAGGTTAGTCGACGATTGCTGAAACGAGGCCCTTTCCCGCTGTACCGAAGCGCCCCTCCAGGCTGGCCAGCCCGGTCATGCCCGTCTCGTCTCGTCTCATACCCCAGCCATGACATTTCTATCTTTGGTTTACCGAAAAGCCCATCCCTCCCCAGATTCATGCATGTGTACTGGATACGACGTCATCACACGTGTTTCCCCTCCCGTGACGCTTTTTGGAGACAAGATTGCGATTGTGCATTGTGCCATTCTGGGTGATTTGCTGCAATTGGGCCCAGATGCGCCTCGACGTCTCGCGTGATAGATACAATGACCAATTAGGAAATCGATATATTTGGACTACCAGCATTTTCTATTGTTGTTGTATCGATGGGCTCACATAACTCCACGATAATATGTAATAGATTGGGACGTGGCTCCATATCTTAAGAACAATAGTGTAAGTTTTTATACTGCAATTTAACTTGACTTATTCTGTTATCATACATCTCAGATAAACGAATCTCTCGCAATGTTAATCGCACACGCAATGTAGCCTTTCATGATCCTACTATGCAAGTCCAATGATTCCAAGGTTGCTCCGTTCCCCTTCCATCGTACCTTTTTGTTCTACTACACAGAAACCCCTAAGAACCAATCATACTCATAGTAAGTATCAAGTCAAGGTCCCCCTTGACGCTGATTTTTTTATAATGTCCCTTTCGTAAGCATTGCATGCTCGCCGCGCTAGCCTCCTTAAAGAATCGTACGCAGCTGAACCATTAAACGCCTGTACCATCCATCCAGTTCCGTGTGTTGCATTATTCCATGTGCCCTATGCAGATGTGCTCCATAATAACCGTTACTTATTCGTCATGCGTCCTGATCTTAGTGGCGGAGGCTGCCACTTCGTAGTCGTCCATTTGGAGCGCTTGATGCTCGCTCATTCATCCTCGTTACCCATTCGAGGACTGTCTCATAGCAGAGAACATATTGTCGCAGGCTCTGCACCATGCTGAGTCGTTGTTCTCGGAAATCCTCCACCGTCTTCTGGACGAGATCCACACTATCGTCGTATAGCCAGTCGATGTTGATGTTTGCGCCGCCTCGAGCCACCTTTCTCTCCATGTTGGATCGCTGACCAGGGGTGAAAAAGTTAAAGTGCTTGGTAGAGTGGGGTGACATGTCCCCGTTCTCGCCCATATTGACATCTCCGTCATGATCACGAGGTCGTACCGAATCCATCTTGGCCTGTCGCTGACGCTTCAACATATCAATAACACTGTCGACAGTGCAGAATGTTCCGGTGCGACCACATCCAGCGGAACAGTGTACCAGCATTGGTCGTGCCCGAGAGTCGGCCTCGGGCTCATCGTACCATGTAATAGGGAGTGACTCAAGTGACGTAATCTTGGATCCCACCACCGAGGATGTCTCAACAGGCAGAGCAGAACGCTGCATGACATTGGCCAGCTCAACCAGCGCCAACAGGTGCGATGGCTGTGCAGGTGTACCAAAGTCAGGCCACGACGGGAAATGCAAGTGAGTAATCTCTCGAATGGGCGCAAAAGGATGAGCGGTATGAGAGAGTGCAAACTTGCGAACAATTACGTAAGGGGTCTCCGCGGGGCCTTGAGTTGGTCTCGGTGTAGGTGTCGAAGACTCGAACGTTGTCGTGGTGTTTGCGCGCTTGCGCCCCTGTTCGCTGGCCGAAGCAGATGGCGTGTGATGGGAATCGGACCTATGCTTGTCGATGTCCAGAGATACCTTCTTCTCAGACAAAAGCTTCAGTCTAATGGCTCCAAAGTCTCTGCCCTTCCAGTAAGGATGACACTTGAGCTGCCCGCCTTCAGACTCTGCAGTCAACATGACGACTACACGCACATCTTGCTGCCAAATGACAGACCAAAAGTCCTTGAATAGACGTTAGTCAAATTCTCGCATAGTGTAAGTGGCTTGCGACATACCTCGAAAGTGGCGGGGAGTGGTCCCTGAGTGGCGATGTACTGCTTGTTGCTTCGGGAAGCTTTGAGGTGGCTTGCGTTGATGTAATCACATGAACCTTCAGGCTTCTCTTGCAACTTCACTCGAGCATGCTCGAAAGGCAAGATATCTTTGTATCGATTCTTGACTCCCTTTTCAACACCACAAAGTTGAACCTGGCTTCGCTTATCCTTGTTTTGAGGGTTGAAAGCCGCATAGGCCGCCTTCATTCGAGATTGCTCGTCAACCTCGATATGCAGGAACTTGTCCGAAACCTTCTTTCCGTGGTCAGGCTTCGCGGCGGCCTCTCGTAACCAACGGGGAAGAGAGGGTGAGTCAAGGGCTGAAGGTCGCGATACATCCAATTGGCCAACACCATCAGCCAAGTCCATGTTCTGGCGAATGTTGGAAAAGAACGGGTTCACGTCGTTGCTAGTAGTGGGAAGCATGACTCCGCCGATGACAGGTGCAATACCTCCATGACCAGGACCGGGTTTTCCAGGAGTTCCGGTGGCAGATTGGTGATCGACCAGGTCAGGGAAGTTCTCCTGGAAAGAGTTGAAGCCACCCTTGAGAATACAGGTGCCGCCGGCATACCCCTCACTCGTGAACTTCTTGATCATGTTCTGAGCGGTGATAGCATCGCGCTTGTCGGAGGCGTGGGCATCATAAACAATGATGTAGTCAGTGTCCTTCCAGGTAGAGAACTTGTCTGAGTCAGAGCTAGTCTGGAAAGTCTGCTTGAGTTTCTGAATGTTGAAGGTGGCTCGCTTAAGAAGTGTAGTGGGTATGCAAAGGTTGAGAGCACCTTGAATTCTGGACTGGGCGTAATTCTGTGATGATCGAAGGTCAAGGATAAGCAGTCTTTCTGGCTTCACACTCTGAAGAATGTCTCGTAGCTGTTGACCTGTGATCATGTGAGGCTGTCCTGGTTCCAGAGTTGCTGGTAATGTTGCAGAGCGTCGAATATCTCGAGAATCAGGAGGATCCGGGCGATGTTCCATTACAGATAGCCGAGGGTCGCGATCTTCAGATCGAGTTAGACTCGCTCTTTGCTGTGATGGGTCCATTGGTAGTGGAGAGTCGAATCGGGGCATGTTAAGAGCTGGAACATGGCCGTAGAGAGATGATTCGGAATTACGCTTCGAGTCTGATGACACATAGGCCGAATCTCCTAGGCTATCCTGGTCCACATCCATCCCGCTGGCTGGTCGAACATTGGCAGAGCTCAAGCCACGGCCAAACGGCGATGGGCCGCCAGTGTCACTTCCATGGGTGTGCCATCTGGGAGGTCGAGGGCGCACAGGTGCAACTCCATTTGATGTCACTGACGGCTGAGCATAGTGACTGGTGGAGAGAGCAAACGACTTGCCCCGGTTAAAGTCAGCCTGTCTCTTGAAGGCTTCGAACTCAGGATTGGCATCAAGAGGGACCTGCTTAGAAATTGCAGCCTGGAAAGATTTCACTGATGATGAAGGGCTCCAATTCTCGTTAGGGAGTCCTGAGGAGGAGTCTCCACGCTCATTGGCTGATTCGACGATGAGGCCAAAATAGTTAGGACTTGGTGATCTGTTGTCAGAGACCACGCGAGGCGAAAGCTTGGGTGGAGGGTGATTCTGACCGACCGAGTAGGGCATCCGGGGAGAGGCGAGAGGAGTCGATGTTTTTGTTGACTTGGTAGGTCGGAGTGTCTGAGAGTGAGAATGGGAGTGGTTGATGTTATACGAATTTGATCGTGAATGGGAAATATTATTAGAATGAGACTGTCCGCCGGGAGAGTGTCGTGCGGGAGTCTTCATTGTATAATGTAATGGCGTCCGGTCGCCAGTCCTGGTATCATGCATAGCGAAGGCGTTGATCGGAGTAGTTGACGTCATCTCTGGAGACGCAGGGGTAAAGAGAGGCTGAGCGAGGCTCATAAGGCCATGGTGAAGAGGTCGAGAATTAGATTAAAGTGAGTAAGTGATGGATGGATTGGGAAGAAGGGGACCTGGAGTCGGTTATATCGAGAATAGTAGTAGCTAATGGAAGTCTAGCTTCAGCTAAATAAGGGTCTCGGGGGGGCGAGGGGACCTAGGACCGAGAAGTGTAGTACGAGTGTAGTGTGGGAGTGAGTAAGGCGAGGCAAGGCAAGGTTGATTAAAGAAATGCAAATGCACCAAAGATAAAGATGAATGGATGGATGAACGAAGGCTACCCTCTTCCTTTAGGCTAGGCTAGGTCAAGAAGAGAAGCGGGCAGTTGGTGGGGTCTATGAATCCGATCCCTGGAAGACTTGGAAACAAGCCAAGAAGGGGGGTGGGGGGAGGGCCTGGGCTGGCTGGGGGTGTCAACACCGGTAGGGGTCAGGGGGTGATGGCCTAAAACCCAGGGGGAGGTCAGAGGCTGCGACAGTAAATTAGACGGTAGCCGAATTTCAGATTCTAAGGGTCCTGACGTACGTTACTGAAGGTGCCCCAGACTTTACTTAGTGCTGCCCAGTCTCCAAGTCGGTGTAGAAGAAGCAAAAGAGACGTTGCTGAGCTGAGGAGAGTTGAGATGAGTTCAGGGAGCACAGCACAAAAGGCGTGTTGTATTGCTGTAACACACGTACAGGGCGTTCATAAGAACAAATGCAGCCTGCAGTGCTCGAAATGGTGATGAACAGTGGCAACAAGTCTATGGGTACACACACACACGGCCAGTGGTACAGTGAAAACGCCGTTACCGTCGGGGTCAGTGGGATGGCGACGGTGGCGTCTCGCGGGCGATGACGTGCGGTGGAGAAAGGAGGATCAGAGAGAGGGCAATCAACAGCCCAAATGGGTGATAGAACGGAAAGAAATATTTTATTCTACGTTTGCCTTCTTAGATAATACTTATTAGACTTTAGAACCTCACAGACTATTCTGTCTTGACTCTCCTATATTAGAAATAGCCGCTCGCGGTTCGCATCCGTGGCGTTTATAATGTCCGAGGACACAGGTTTGTAATCCAAATCTGCAGCTGTCAAAATGAATACGGTTCCCAACTCTCCTGTACGTACCCTGATCCTACCGTAACGTCCCCTGCAACCTACCGTATCGCATGTCCTCGTGCGTCAGCGTTGCAAGTGGAGTGAGTCCTCTGTGGGGAGACGAGAAAACGGACGGTACAGAAAAAAGAAAGCAAAGCAATCCTGCATCAATCAAAACCTGGAAACCTCGCAGCCGAATCGTTCGATTCGACGATAAGATAGAAGTTATCACCAGATTTTTGCCAGGGCTGAATGCAAGAAGGGACCTGTTTATCCTGAAACTCCAAAGGGCTGAAAGAAAGCCAGAAAAAAAAGAGGCACGAAGAGAAGCATATCGTTACAGTAGCCTAAGCTTTTTAGTCGGGTTACAGTCAGTCACCGACGTCGATCATGGCTACCGTACACCTGCACGTCAAAGTGCATAAACACTGACAACTTCAAAGTCGTCTCTCTTTTCTCCTGTGTCATTTACTCTGTTGCTGAACCGACGATCTCATAGTGGCATGTTTCGACTAGGACTGTGTGGGTGGTGCAAAAGAGAGATGAACCAACCAGTTGAACAGATACAAGCAGTTCTGATAATACTGCAGAAACAGCTCCCGGTGAGAACGGTCGTTGGGGGTTAGGGGTGGTCGCGTGTGGTAAAGATCATCCAAGCGAATGGACGCTTGCTTTCTGGAGAAGGGGGGAGGAAGAGACGCCGGTCCGGAGTTGTTTGTGTGTGTGTGCGGTTTTTTGTTTCTGGTGCTGTTCGTGCAGGTGGACAGAAGGACCCTTGAAGATCATTGATTTCGCAATTGCACGCTTGCCTTTACTTGTTGAAATGGTTGGTTGATCTTTTGGTGGTTTCTGGCGGTGGAGGTTGAAGGGGGAGAGTCCGTTGGTACAACCTGGCCAATAGTTCAGGACATTGAGGTTCAGTATAGCTTCAGGTGATAAACTCTGACAGGTGTAATATAAATCAATTCATTCAAGGTATCAAACTCTTTCTGTTGACAATGTCGTAGCAACTGCAGGTACTAGCCTGACTGGCCTGATAGAATATGTATTATTGAAGCTTATTACGCAAGCTTCAACCAACGACGGGATCTTTCCCTCTCGTATTCTTACAATTGAGCACTATAATAGAGTTCATTCGAGCATGCAGATGCCATCATCTCTTTCCCCTGTCCCACGATGATCCAGATCATCTTCACACTTTCATCCCCCGCTGATGCTCATCCTCCCCCCTCTGTCTCTCGAATCTGTCACCGTCTCTCGAGTCTCCCCTGACTACATCGTCATTGCAGCGTCAAGGGTCCCAACTGGAAAGAAATAATGGAACGGTGCGCATAGGGGCGTGTGTGCATCTGTTTGACTGGGCTTGAACCAACCAGAAATCCGTGTGGCGCCATCGTCAACGTCACTGGCCCGCATCGGTTTTTTGCTTCTTTTCTCCCACTGATTTATCTCCGCCTTTTCGCTCTCTGCCCATTTCGACGTTTGCCAACCTCCGTCTGAAAAGGTCGCTAGAGTCTAGAACGAATCTACTGCGAATCACGGTTTGTTTTGTGCCTTCAGCTCTTGGATAATTGCGTGTTCAGATCTCGCGTCAACGGTCGTAAAGTCTGATGCCGAGTCTCGACCAGGTCTTTACGAAATTAAATGCTGCGGCATGACGTAGTTGATGAGACGTCGAGCAACCATCCCACTTACGCTCACCGTTTTGACAATTGCTGTTGTAACGTCTTGATAGCCCGCTCAGTAACGGAGTTTCAGCTGAAAGGCCATCTGCCCAAAGGCAAAAGCTGAATCGGAACCAAGCCATATTCCGGCTTCGGCTAATGTCAGAAAACGGCTGCTCCCCCGCTAAGCGATTTGATCTTGTGTCTATGATTTTGTTTCAAGGCTGTCTGGCTCATGCTCTCTCCCTTGTTGCGAGATGAATTCAGGGACCGCTGCGTAGACTAAGTTAAAGCAAAGCTTGATACAGACATCAGAAACGCAACGCTCAATTATAAGCAGGGGACTCAGGTTTATGCGAGGATTGCCTGATGCATGTCACTCCGACGCCCTTGTCCGAGTCGCGGACCAAGCTATCCAGCTTTTCGGTATTCCGTATTCCACCGGCCGAAGCTTAACAAGCCTCGATTATCAACCAAGCCAAGCCCTGCGAGAATACAGTAGCTAGCTGCCGTTTCCTTACGGTTCCTGATTAGGGTATCCAACGGACGCTAAGAGCACATCCTTGCAGATGGAAGCCTCACACATCAGACATCTTTTCTCACCGTCACGTATGTACGTCTTTGCTTCAATTCAATCCACATCGAAGGGCCTGGACCCTGAGATCATCCCCTCCATAACGGATAGATTATCAAATCAACTCTCCAACTAGGGTTGCACGCGAGTAGAGCAACTCATCAGCGGCGCTTGCGATTATTTCTAAACAAAGACTCAACAGCATGGCCTCAATCTCGAAAGGGCCAAGGCGAGAACAATCTCACTCAAGTCTTCGCGGACAAAATGCTCTCAAAGTGGAACTGTTTGAGTAGGAATCGAAACTTTAATCGCTTACCGCTAGTTGTTCGCAGAAACATGGCGTTGACTTCCAACTTCAGCCAAGGCTGTGTGCCAGCGAGACGCCGCCTTACAGTACTAGCCTCATCGAAGCAAGGCGGACCCTTGAATTTCTGACCTTTAGCATCGTGGGCGGGAGGGGCACGAGACGAGACTGACAACAAACTGGTGTTTTATCCAGGAGATGCCTGACAGAATCAGATTCATCCCACTTTGACAGTTTGCCATGTTCGACAAACCTGCAGAATCGTTCCCACGGGAAATGGATATCCAAAGATCCACTCAAGTCTGACTGAGTCCCGAACGCCTTGTGCGCCTTGTGCGATAGAGGTTTATTACCTCAGTGACGTATGATTGACCGTTCTCGATGCTCAGGCTGTGCTTCAGCTGAGCAACAACGCATAAGCCAATGTGTTCTAGACACTGGGTATGACATCGTCGACTTTTGATGAGCCTCGTTCTTATGGGAATTGTCATTGTCGATAATCAGTTGTGGTTCTGTCAAGACATAGTATCCCTGCCGTAGATGCGTCCAGGCATGTCGATCATGCAAGACGGTGTTGACACGAGGCAGTTCGGTTTCTAAATAAGGCAGGAAGAATTAAATGCAGTTTTAATTGATTACATGGCCATTTGATAGCCACTCGGGTGGGATGTGGGAGTCGAGGGTTCTCCATTCCGACTGGTTGTATAGCCTCGAGATGGGTGGTACCCTGACCTTAGTTTTGTTCTTCAAAATCAGAGAGGACAGAATCACTCCAATAATATTTTTCTACGGTTGATACTTTTCCTATGTCTGTGAGAGACGTCATGGTGGACTGTTGTGAATGATTTGTACCGTTTCGAGTGCTCAGCCCGAGAGCCATTTCTCCAGCGTCATTCGTGCTAAAGCTATCCCAGAGCTATCCAATATAGGAACTATCCCGATACTATGCTTCGATTATACACTTGAGCTTGTATTTTTTATTTTATTTTTCTCGAAAACGCTAGTCTATATCGCACACTTTGTTCCTGTCTGGTCCAGAGCTAATTCGGCCCGTCAGAGTCATTACATCACCGATGACCATACTGACTCGTAACCATCTACTCGACAATCCGTCACAAGCACATCACCAAAAACACCTACATTACGATCACGATTCAACCCAAGCCCTCAATCCCCGATCCTTGTCACCGCCAGAGAATCAACTAATAGCAAATGCCTAAACAGTCATTCTCATATTGATCACAAAATAAAAGCATCGGGCCTCACCGGTTGAGCTATCAGCTGACCAAAGCACTTCTACACGTGGCTGGAAATACCTGTTTTTTGCTGGAAATACCAAGCTTCGATCGTTGTTCTAGAATCAAGCATGAATCTGTTTAGCGTGACACGCGACTCGAGCTCTTGAAACTCTGGCAGTTGTCGGGGCGCCCGAGCGGCGTTTGATAGAGCTCAAGTGGGACGGACGACACGTCTTGATCGTTAGTTTGGTCGTTTCAAAGGATTAAAAACGCTATGGCTGGCCACTGATATGTAGGGAGAATTAGTAGTACAGCAAAAAGAGAAAATAGTGGTTAGTCTCCCTGAAATCATGCTATTACATGCGGGCTAGCTGTAAGTACATTTACATGACTTCAATGAGGAAGAAGATCAGAGACCTAAAGCTTGAAGTTTTGTGTCAATGAATCGGCTGTAAAACGCCTCAGCTGAATATCATGTAATGTTTTGTTTCTACAGGTTCTGTCATCTGAATGATCCCATCAGTCCCAGCTGAAAGCTGAAGGCGTCATGTTCTTGTTCTTGGCATTGTAAGCCCCAGTTCCTGAACCATGGTTCACGCATACTGTACTTAATACCCTCGTGTTCGACAGGTCACATCCGATACCGAGACGAGCTGAAAGCTTGTTGACAAGAACTGCTTCCCTCATGAGTCGTCAAACTAACCACAGAGTAATAAGCTCAAGCCACAAACTCGAACACTTCCACCAACAACTCCAAAGTGCAAAACTGAAACATATCTCTAAAGCTGCCCCTCGAACCATGGCAACTACCTTCCTCCAGCATGACTCTTTCGGCCAGGTCTCATCATCTGCTGACTTCCAAGCTCGCTTTTCCCTGAAAATCGTGCCTTAGCTAAACTAAGAGTTACACGCGATCCATGTCTCTGATGTCAGCGGAGCTATCACTCCGACGCAAGGGCATGCGACTGCTAAGAAGAAAAGTCAATCGAACAGCTGATGCTATTCGAGACAATCCGCATGGTTTTGTGTGTTGTTTACCGTGTTCCCCGTATGCGGTTTCAGAAACCACCGTTTTGCTGATGCAAGGGTGAGGAAGGGTTGACTCTCATCCACCAACTGGGGCAACATGGCGTCTTAGACCATATACAAGTCTACTAAATTGATCATCATCTAGCTCTTCATAACCCTAAGCTTAAGACTTGGGTTGCATAAACTCATCATAAGAGTCTATGTGCACATTTCTTGCATCCAGGTTAATTGGTGGTTAACAACTTGGAGAGATTGGTGTCAGCCTCCAGGCAGCTGAACTTCTCCTCTCCAGACGATGCCTGCCGTTGCTCAGCCTTGATACGATGTTATTTTAGACCAGAGGGGTTACCTACCAGGCTTCTATCAAACGTTTCGAGGTCATTGTAAGCTACATCTAACACTTCTTCCAAGGCCAGTGTCTTCAAAGCTTTACCACCTTCTCAACTAAGAATCACTTACCCAAGGTGTGTATTCGTACTGAATATAAGCTCTGTTTACATGCCAGGTACAACCTTTGAGTGACTGAATAGTGGTGTCGACTTTTTCACATGCTATTCAGGAAGCATTCACTGTACATCTCGTAGGATCCAAAGACGTGTCATATCTGTCATCCATCCCGCCGTTGTAATCGTCCTTTTCTTCACAGTCAAATGAAGCGATGAGGTCGTTGACGTTCATCTCTAAGCATCAGCTTTCCCAAGATGTTTCTGTCCGCGAGATCGAAGCTACCTAAGGAGTAGTCAGTACTTCTTTCCAATCTTTTTATCGGCATCTTCAGATTCTTACTGAACACTTCGACTCTTGGTGAGTGCAGATGTGAGATCGAGGATATCGTCTGTTTCGGAGGGGGGCCGCATTATCTATCTGGTTCCCCTCTGTGACGTCTTCCTGCATTTCCACAGTCGGCTCCTGTATCTTTGTTTCCTGGGGATGTTCCATGTCATTTTTCATATCTTCTTATTTTGATTCGCGCAAGGCTTGAGCCTTGGCAACCTTGACAAGATGTTCTCGTTCAGCCTCGACCCGGAGTGCCTTAACAATACGGAATTCCTCTTCGATGAATAATTCCAGCTCTTTGTCGGGATCTTGGAGAGCAGCATTAGTCAAGGGTATTCCAAGTCTTTTTGCCCGCTTGGACTGTGGAGATGCCTCCGAGGCCTGCGTGATTCTGTGACGCTTCAGTCGTCCTTGGTTTGGAGGTGTCACTCGGCTGGGAACTTTCTGGTCTTGCTTCAGTAGCTTTGGGGCTTCTACATTCTGATCGGTCTCTAAGATTGATTCAATGGCAGGTGAATGTTCTCGAGGCTGTTGTTCTTGGGAGGCGTCTTCAGTCCGGCCTCTGCTTTGGGTGGGCTGGACATCGCCAAAGCGTCACGGACAATGTTGTGTCAAATGGGATATTCGGGTGTAGATCGAGGGATGGCGGAGTGGTGATGTAGAATAATACTTTCAGTCTGTTGTTAGATTTATAACTCACGCGGGAGAGGGATGGAGAGAGTCCAGTGAGTGATTCAGTGAGTAAAATGGCCGATCAACATGTCAACACTGGTGTGCAGTGAGTTTGCACAATGAATCATAGTCATGCGTAAATAGGTAATGTAGGCAAGAAGCTTTCTCCGTCGACATTCTCCCTGGATCTTGTTCTGTAGCTATTGTTTTCAAGCGTCGTTGCTCAATCATTGTCTCCGTTTCTCTTCACATTTCCCTCTTCTTTTGCATCTTCAACTTCTCCGTTTGTCTTCCTATCACTTCTCATCCATCTTCAACCGCGCTTATCTGGCAGGCCATGGCAGTATGCCTTCACTCAGTTACTGACATCACCCACTGATATCAGGCGCCGTCAAAAGATCGTTTACATACACTACGAGAGCGATGCAGATATTGCTGCTAAGGTTTCGATCTTATTTGGACGCACCAAGGTCAGACTATTGGATCCCATGGTAGCACACTATCAGATCCATTGCTTCAAGCTTTTTGTTTTGAAGCCAAATAAGAGAAGCCGACTCACTCACGGATTCCGAAGCACAGTACAGAGTAGTCGAGTTCCAGTATATGGTTAGCGAGATCAGATTGACGCCATAAAGCTTTGTTACGTTCCCAAGTGCCAGTTTCAATCGTCACAGATAAATACAGTTAGACGTGTGGGTAGATGGTAGTGGCCGGATTCATGTTCGGCGATCTTCCCGATATTTACAAATAACTCTTAGCGTTTATATAGGTAAGTAAGGTGGTAGCTACTTAATCTAGCCATTTTCATATCAACTACCCTCTTAATAGTTATAAACAACTCCTACCATATATGTAGTTTGGTGATAGCACCCTTAATCTAGCCGTATTCATATTCGACTACCCTGATACAAACATTTTAGCATATACAAACAACTTCACAAATTACAAAGATCATGCTTCTGTCGCTTGAGATCGTTGTTTCCATTATGGTACAATCTTCTATCCTTACAACTCCGCTCCCGCTGTCATGACCCAACCCATCTATGAACGACCAGGCTCTGTTGCGAGTCCAGCAGGTTAACCAGCAGCAGAGACGACAATAATATGGATAAATAAAAGAACGCCCCTTGTTGCAGTTTTCTCACTTCCAAAGCTTACCAAGAGACACCTCCTTGTCGTCGTGCTTGTTGAGAATCTTTGCCGTGGCAAGCTCGAAATCTTCTTGTGTGACGTGCACTCTTCGCTCTCGGAGAGCGTACATGCCTGCTTCCGTACACACACCCTTCAACTCAGCACCAGAGCACCCGTTCATCTTTTCCGCGATCTTGGTGAGGTTGATACCACGGGTGAGGTTCATCTTGCGACTGTGAATGCGGAGAATATCCGCTCGGGCCTCGACGCTGGGTGGGGGGAACTCGATCTTTCGGTCGATACGTCCTGGGCGCAGGAGTGCAGGGTCGAGAATGTCGAGACGATTGGTGGCCATGATGACCTTGATGTTCTTAGTGGGTTCGAAACCATCGAGCTGGTTAAGCAACTCAAGCATAGTTCGCTGGACTTCGGAATCTCCTCCTGAAGAACCCTCCACTCGTGAGGAACCAATACTGTCGATTTCATCCATAAAGATAATGGATGGGGCGTGCTCTCGAGCCATGACGAAGAGTTCTCGCACCATTCTGCTACCCTCACCAATGTACTTCTGAACCAGTTCGGAACCTGACACTCGGATGAATTTACAGGCAGTGTGGTGAGCAACAGCTCGTGCCAGTAGTGTCTTTCCAGTACCGGGAGGGCCGTATAGCAGGACACCCTTGGGTTGTGCAATTCCAAGAGACTCAAAAAGCTCGGGGTGCTTGAGACCAAGTTCGATAACCTCCTTGATCTCCTTGATCTGCTGGTCCAAACCACCAATCATGTCGTATGTGCTGTCGGGAACCTTCTCTACCATCATGAGAGAGACGAGAGGATCGACGGAGGAGGGGAGCATCTTCTCGAGTTTGTAGCTGTCAGACAGGAGTGTGACTCGCTTTCCTGGTGTGAGCTTGCCAATATCAACACTATCCGAAACGTCGACCACTAGAAAAGCGTCAGCATTGAGCATTCAAAGCTAGATGACCTAGGTGAGCATACCATATTTGCCCTCCGGGTGGACTTTGACCAAAATCTTCTTGGTGCTCATGACCTTGACGACTTCTCCGACATAGGAACCAGGCTGTTGCAACAGACCCAGCTCTTCCCTCAACAATCGCACGCGGGAGTTGTAATCATTTCTCTGAGCTTCAAGACGACGAAGCGCGGCTTGTCCCTTGAGAATCTCAAGCTTCATAGCCTCGATCTTGTTGTGGTAGTACTCGTCGAGCGCCATGTTTGGCGAAGCTCCCTTGACGTCAGGGAAACGAGCTGATAAAAACTGTTCGGGGGTGTAGATATGTAGATTTTGGCACGAATTGCCAGATTCACGGATTCGGGGTGGAGGCGGAGATAGTGATACGTGTCGGAGATTGGGTGTGTTGGCGATGGTTTGCGATGAGGTTGAAGCTCGATGACAAGGCTACAGCTTGTCTCGTAATCCTCCAAAGCGAATGAGCGCACGGGCCAAGCGGGTGGGAGCTGCTGCCCTCGAGGGGTCGGCGTTATGTTGTGCCGTCGTCCGGGCGACCTCAGGTGTAGGGTAGGCTTTACGGAAGGTTGAGTTGGAACCATTTTGATGGAACCAGCCGAGAATTACATATTGAGGGTTCTTTAACGGTCTAGCACAGGATTAATATTATGGTCTGTAGTAGCCGAGCGTGGTTACTTTTGCATACCGAGTCTCTGTGTGAAATGTCGAGTCTCTCCAGAGCCGTTTCATTGTGTCAAGTTCTCATCTGGTTCACGACGTCGTCAAGTGTACAGACTCATGGCTGCCATGACAGTGGAACTCCACCACCCACAACGCTTTCTGCCGCGTTACCCCCACTGAGACACACTAGACCGCTTAGGAGTTGATGCAAGGCTCATCGAAGCTGACATGACATCGGCCGTTAAGGTATCAAGATATGGTTTAGGGAAGAAGATGGATCAGCACCCGGCTAAAGCGGATGAATATCTTATCTTGGCCCATGACCATCTTCGGAATTCTTAGAAATTCGGACATCTCATCGATTACCTTCGGTACCCCTCTGTTGATCAAGGTCAACTGTCGTGCAAAGAGCCGCCTGTCTGCTACCAACCAAGACCCTGGGGATGCATAATGACGTCGAATCATTGGACGAGGTTGAACACGCGCAAGGTGCGATAAGACACACTAAGCTGTCATGGGGAAGGTTGGTTGATCACGAGCTGCGAGCTTGGCTGAGGTGGACCAGGCAAAGGAGCTAGACTAGGGGCTGGATTCTGTCGATGTCGATGGCCTAGCTTGTTTATCGTCTTATTATGTACATATCCAGAGTCGATTTGTGAGAGTGCAGTGCTCCATCGACTTTGAGTTGGATACGGCTACAGTACTGTAAAGTTTGTATCCGTAGACCACAGTAAACTTTCTTTGTGTTCAGCTACGGGACCTGAAAACTCATTCCTTCTTCCCCCGTAAAATAACAAGAGTCAATTGTGAGCCTTCACGATTTATTTGGCACTCTCTGCCCTGACTCCTTCTTTGCGCTTTCTGTTGCGCTTTCTTGGAAAGCTCACTGCAGCTCGAGTAACATATATATTTACTTGCTTGCTCAGAGACTCCGTCCATCTCTTTTCCCTCATCAACTTCCTCTCTTCCTCTCTCTTAACCTTATCCAGAAAAGAAGCAAATTCCAGCTCGTCTCAGTTGTGCTCATCTCAATTTTCAATCCCAACTGAGCACAGTCCAGTCCCGCTGCCCAATCCTTCGTCGCATCGCGATTCTTGGTTGCTTGGGCCGTTTTGATCATCGCGTCGCATCGTCTGTACGACTTTCTCGGCGCTGCATCGTGACATTGGCATGCTCGGCATTCCCTCTTTTTCCTCAAGTATAGAGATAGGTGCAGCTTACGTCTGGTCGCATTTGTGAGCTCGTGTCTTATTTATTGCCTTCTCTTGTTTGTTCACCTTTTTGCATCAAACAAAAGTTTCTTGTGATAAAAGTCGCCTATTACTCGACTGTTGATTGCAGTACCACTGTTCCACTATGGATCCCTCGAGACGGGAGAGCTCGTCGACTGGGCATCAACTTGGCGACTCGTCTGGCAATGCATCTCCATCGGATACGCGTCATCCGCTTGCCCAGGCCGAGTCTGCCGTTCTTCGCGAGGCAGAGAGCTTGTCAGAAAGCTTCCAGTCCACTGACACTGTGCGGCGGAGACCAGAGGGTTATGGTAGGTTCCATGCTCTATGCCTTTTCTTGGCGAGAGACCGGGGTTAATTTTAAATATTCCTAGGCTCGATAAGCGGTCCAACTGCTTCAGGTTCAGCTCAACAATCAAAAGAGACATCTCAAGAGCGCAGCTCGGCTCGCGCCACCCAATCTTCACGTTCTGCGAGAGGCCCCGAGAGAATGCGATCTGCCACTCGACTACGAAAGCCACCAATGCCTCGACGCCCATCCTCGAACACGCCTTATCGCGGCGGTGTTTTCTCAGCCGATGACGATGTACACGAGGTAGAGGCCGATGCCGCCGAACGTCAACAATCATATCGTCGACGACCTCAGCTCTCGACCCAACTCTCTCGAGTTCAATCTCACACGAATGAAGACGATGAAAATGACGATACCAACGACGATAATGGCGAATCGACCGAGAGCCCTGCTGAAGCACAAGGGGACGAAGAGGAGACTACTCCAGTCGAGGGCCAGGACGACTCAGATAGCGACGTCAGTGAAGCCGAGAGCTTCACCCTCAAGGACAGACAGCAGGCCATCAACCAGACCCACCCCTTCGGTATCCGTGTATGGAAGCCAGCATTGTACAAGAAGGATCGTTCAATTCAGAAGTTTGCACAAGCAGACATTCATTCAGCGCCTGGCGGAAGAGTGAGCAGCTGGCTTCTCGCGTTCAATCTGCTCTGGACCCTTCTGTTTGGTTGGTGGTTAGCTTCGTTTGCAGCTCTTGGCGCCATCGTATGCCTGCTCTTTTCTGCTGCTCCTAGTGGGAGAGAGTATGGAAGAGTTCTATGGGGTCTCGCAGGATATCTGTTTTACCCCTTTGGCAAGTTTGTCCGCCTGGAAAAGGACGAGACTTATATGGACGAGGACCAAGATGAAGGACGCAGCATTTCTGAATATGAGCAATGGCAAAGCGGAGACCTCGAGTATGGCCGATTGTTCTTTGGACCTGATCGCAATCGCTCAATTGTCGGACGTTCGAGAAGAAGTATCGATTCTGAGCCCAGCGAGACAGAGAGCTTGCTTGGGCGTGGCCGACGTGGTGAGCCCTCAGAGCTCCCTCCACGAATCAAGAGACGACTTTTTGGACGTGGCCAGTGGAATATTGGCCGTGTCATCTTTTTCATCTTCTTCTACTGTCTCATTTCGCCTTTGCTCCTCCTTGTATCTGGTATTTGTTGGTTCTTAGTTTTCTGGATCCCCATGGGCAAGGCTACATTCTTGCTGTTTGACCACCTTCGACGACATCCCCTGGCTCTGTCTTTTGAGACCGATATTAGATATATCCGTGAAGACGATGGTCCGAGCTCTTCAGTCCTCCTCTGCACATACCGTGCTGTAGGAACTCGATACTGGAAGTATACTGTTGATGGTACCAACATCTTCCTTATCAACCTCATGGTTGTCGTCGTCTTTGTTATCGCCGATTGGATTGTCCTTGAGGGTATCTTCCATGTTGAAGGATTCATTACATCTCCAGCCTTCCTCTTCTGTGCTGGACTCCTGTCTATCATCCCTCTGGCTTATTTTATCGGACAAGCTGTTGCATCTATCTCGGCCCAGTCTTCGATGGGTGTGGGTGCCGCCATCAACGCTTTCTTCGCCACTGTTGTCGAAGTGTTCCTCTACTGTGTTGCTCTAACTCAGGGCAAGGGACAGCTCGTTGAGGGAAGTATCGTAGGAAGTATTTTCGCAGGTATCCTATTCTTGCCTGGTATTTCCATGTGCTTCGGTGCTATTAAGCGAAAGACGCAGCGCTTCAACGCCAGGTCTGCCGGTGTAACATCAACCATGTTGCTGTTTGCCATTGTTGGCGCCTTTGGCCCTACTCTGTTTTATCAGATTTATGGCACCCATGAGCTCAACTGTATGGAATGCGAGGACTACAACACTGGCGAAAATAGAGACTGTCGTCGCTGCTACTTCAGCCAAGCTCCTTCACTCAGTGACAGGTTCTACTTGGAGGCTGTTCGTCCTTACTGTTACATGGCAGCAGCCATGTTGTTCTTCTCATACCTGATTGGTCTATGGTTCACTCTCCGAACTCACGCTGCTGTCATCTGGAACGCCGAGGTTGAGGAGAAGCGACACGAAGACCATATGCATTCATCCAGTCTTCGCACTTCTCAAGTTCACAGCCATCCTCATACTCACTCTCAAAACACCGCTGAAACCAGTAGTGCTGATGTTCGCGATACTCAACTCTACAAGCGTATTCTGGGCCAGTCTCTTAAGCAGTCTGGTTACACAGAAGACCTTTCTCGTCAGAGCTCTACAACCGGACAGACCGCCCCTACCAATGGCTCAGCTTCGACCCCCCATGTTGTGCCTCCCAAATCCAGCGGCGGTGAGCAGTCTCACTCTGCTCTTCATGTTCCCGGTCTAAGTGATGCCGACAACAAGATCCTCCAACGTGAGGTCACTGAGATTGCTGCCGCGGCCGCGACTATTGCATCCCGCGAACGCATGTCGCGAAAGCCATCAACTGTACCCCCTACTCATGCTCCCGGCGCTCGTCCTTCAGCGAGCCGTCAACACACCCACACGCATGCCGAGACTGAGGGACCTGCTACCGAAGCTCACCAAGCACATGGCGGTCATGACGCGCCCAACTGGAGTCGTGCCAAGAGTTCCATAATCCTTCTCGGAGCTACTGTTCTGTATGCAATTATCGCTGAAATTCTGGTTGATACTGTGGATGTTGTTTTGGAAAGCTTCTCGATTGATCAAAAGTTCCTCGGTATCACCTTGTTCGCCCTTGTTCCCAACACTACCGAGTTTTTGGTAAGTGGTTTTGTTCCGTATTTGACTGATAATTGCTGACCGAACCCCAGAACGCCATCTCTTTTGCTATGAACGGAAACATCGCCCTTTCCATGGAGATTGGTTCGGCTTACGCCCTGCAAGTGTGTCTGCTTCAGATCCCTGCGCTCGTCTTCTACTCGGCCTTCTGGCCAGGTGTCCCCGAGGGTGGTGACCCGGCGCTGTATACTTTCTCGCTTCTGTTTCCCCAGTGGGATCTTGTCACTGTCATTCTGTGCGTGTTCTTGCTGAGCTACATGTACGGTGAAGGAAAGAGTAACTACTTCAAGGGCAGCATTCTTATGCTGACCTACTTGGTTGTCGTCATTGGCTATTACTTCAGTGGATATACGGATGATGCTATGGGCATGGAACGATTCGACGTCATGGGAGCTGATGGTAAATACCAGAGCTACAAGACAATTGGTAGATCGACGAGGGGCATGGCATTCCCAGCATGAGTTGCTGGTTGGTGAGAAAGGGGTTGAGTAGTTGATTGGGAGAATGTGCATTTACATGAACTGTTAATACTGGACGAACATAAACTACATCATACATAGTGCATTCGATGAGCCCTTGATTCGGGGGTCTGCATTGTTTGGTGTTTAAACTTTCAAGAAGGTTGTTTGTTTTTGGGGGCCATTGAGTTATGAGCATTGGGAATGCGATGGATTTCATTGTGGACTGGTCATTGTAAGGTGTTAACATCTGGATTTAGTCTTTCCTCACCATTGTCATTCTATCACGGTAACTTCCAACTCTGGTGACAACGTGATTAAGTCAAGATATGTTACTGGTATTGACAAAGGCCTGGTATGTATGGCCAGATAATATATGTAAAGATACTATGTACAAAGAAGTGACATGCTGCCAGATGTGATATTATATCAACGCCTCATCTCAAACAAGGTGCTTAGTTTAGGCCATGCCGAAGCCAGCGGAGGTCATGACGCTCTTGGCGCTGTTGTAGTCAGAAGCACTAGCAATGGTCTTGCCCTTGAAGTTGCTGAGGAAGCCAGTGTTGGTGCCACCGAGAGTACCAGAGCTGCCGAAGCCGTTGAGCTGACAGTTGCGGCCAAGAGAAGCAGCACAAGGAGAGCCAGAGGTGGGAACACCGAAGAGCTGGCCCTGGTAACCCTTGGAGTCAACGGGGTACTTGACGTTCTGGAAGATGTTACCCTCAGCGAGGACAGAGCCAGAGTCGATCTCGAAAGCGTGGTCAGGGACATCGTGGAAGAAGTTGTTGACGGCGTGGAGGAGAGTGTTGCCGGCGACCTTGGGGCCACGGCCGGAAACGCGGTAGACGTAGTTGTTCTTGAAGGTGACGAGATCGTTGGAGCCAGCAAAGTAGAGACCCCAGTAGTGGTAGTTGTTGCAGCTAGCAGACCAGCTGGTAGTACCGTCGATCTTGCTGTTGGAGATGGTGACACGGTTACAGGCGTTGTTTCCGAGGACAATGTGCTGACGACCAATGAGAGAAGTGGTAACATGGTCGATCCAGACGTTGTCAGTGTTGTCGAGGGTAATGGCATCACCACCCCAGACGTATTGAGGGTTGAGCTCAGTGATGTGAACGTTCTGGATGATGACGTTCTTGGAACCAACGATCCGGAGACCCTTACCACGGATGACACCCTTGGAGCCAACGCCGATCAGGGACTTGTTGGAGCCAACCTTGATACCCAGAATACCGGCCTTGTCATACTTGACGTTGACCTTGGGGGCGTTGGGCTGGTAGTTGCCGCACCAGTTGTTCTGGTTGATGGCAGTCTGGCACTTGGATCCAGTTCCCCAGGGGGCACAACCAGTCTCGCTGGCGGTACCCTCAGTGCCAATGAAGTTGATGGTGCGGTCGAGGTAGATGACTCGGGCGGAGGAGTCACCGAGGTACGAGACGAGCTCAGCGGCGGTCTTGGGGTAGACGGCTCCAGCGCTGCCTCCTCCTGTGGTGGAGGAAGCGAAGCCCTCGGCGCGGGTGGGAAGAGCGCCGAGGACGGAGGGGATAGCGGCAGCGACCGCGAAGAGGGTCTTGAAGAGAGAAGGCATGGTGGTTGATACAGGGAGTGACAGTGGCAGTATGTATGTGTGTAAGTGAAGAAACCAGAGACCCAGCTACTGGTTGAATGAGAAAGAATGAAGGAGAGAATACCGAGAAGCAAGTCAGAGAGAGAGAGAGTGAGATATCGTGAAGTTCATATACTGACTATCTCAGTCCATCGTGTAAGCCAAGCTAGGCTGCTCCTCCACCCTATGGAGTGAGCATCATGCTAGCATCGGAAAAGCCCCCTTGGCAGACGGGAATTCGGCGAAGTTGACGATTGATTACAGCCTTATTTCGGGGTGTAATGCTTCATCGAGCCACGGACCCTCCCAGCCCATGTTGCCCTATTCGGACGCGGTCCGGGATGTGATTCGTGGGAATTCCGTTGATGTTTCGGCGCGGTGGGTTATCTGTAGAGCCCACACGCCCCCCTATCCAATGTTAATATCTCCTTCCAGTGTCAGGACCTTTTATTTAGATTGTATATTTTAATCCTTAAAGATAAATGGATCATGGATATAAGCAAAGATGGGATGATTCTGATCCCGCGTATTCGAGTGGAGCGCTTCGGTAGATGAGCGAGCTCCGGATCCGACGCCGTGGTTCGGACGGCTAAAGGAGAGCCCAAGATGGAAGGTCCTTCATTTATCACTTTTGCCAAGGGTTCTAATATGATGGATTGATTAGGTAGTAGCTGCAACGTTAACTCCATGCATATCCGTAAGGTCACTATCCGGAAGTATTCTAGAACCTTAGATTTAGCCTCTTTGTGACAGGCACTCTAAACAAATAGTCTAGTGTTACGCTGCTAATCTGTCGATAGCTTGATTTTAGGTGTTTAACCATTCCCCTTTCTTCAGGCCTCCGATTCACTAGCTGCTAACTAGCAGATAAACAGAAAACAAAGCAAAGTCCTGTGTTTTCAGCTCGGGCTTCTTCTGGTGAGGTTTTGTTTGACAATCAGGTGGTAGAGGGAGGGGCGCTAAGGGAGGAAAGAAAACTCAGGACCTTGACCCCAAATGACAAAAAGACTTAGGTAAGTTAGCCTAAATTAAGCCTAAATTTAGAATACGCTTTGCTAAGTTTATTTTGACACCTTACGTTCAGGTCCAGTGTTTTCTTGCTCCCTGAGGGGGCGGCACTAGGTCCATGTGGTGATGGGGCTGTTCAAGCGTGGTTTGTAGCTTCGTTCTTAGCTCTGTTGGTTCCTTGACTCTCGAGTGTGTTTCATGTTGATGATTTTCTTTATCTAAGCTTTGGTGTCTTAGCCATTTGACTGAACATAAACTTGTCTTTGGCTAAATTGCCCTGTTTGAGTACCCTTTTGGTATGTAAATGTCTGGTGTATACTCTGTGAACGACCTCACCGTAGAATGGACTGAGAGCCAGAGAGGTGTTCATCGACTCTCGGGTAGATTTTGCTTAAATAATAGAACAGGCTTTTTGCCATGGTAGACGAAAGCCTCTGTAAGTTATCTCGAACATGAGTCTCACAAGTATGTAGTCCAAGATATAGGTATATATTGCATCTCTCTGAACCTGAAGCGATGGTATTGATTTACACATCACCACAGTAGCAAGCACTACCCTCCGTACATCCTGAATTCTCCAACATTCCACTCTATCAGCATGTCATCCTCATCTAACAATACGAATGGCGAACAGCAGGGTGCTCTGACCGATCTTCCAACTGAGCTTCTACTTGAGATTCTCCACAAGGATAATCTGGAATGGGAGGACTACTACAACCTCTGCCGTACATCATCTCGGCTATCCCGGGTTGCTCACAAGCCCATGTACCAGGGAGGAGACTATTGCGTCTTTCGAATGGCTTGCTTTCGTGGTGATCTCGATACGCTAGCTATTTGTGCTCAGTATGGCGCCGTGCCGACCCAGTGCAGCCAGAAGGCCCTGTCCGATGGTCCTTTGGGTCTTATTGAGCCGGGAAATGGCCTGTACCGTAGAGATGTGGAAGACAACTACCAGGAGTGTTGGCATTGGAATGTCTGGGGCGACGGATCTCACGGGCCCGGTGACATTGTTATTCTAGGATTCTATGAAGGCAACTTTTCCGCAGAGAGATTCATGAAAGTTTGGCAATGGCTGTCGGACCAGGGGTGTGAGCTCTTCACTTTTATGAAACTACGCTCTCTGGTCCGCATCCCCTTCCCTTGCTTCTCGCATGCTCTCCTATCCATGCTTCCGACGGCTACTGACAAAGCACATCACCAAGGGATCTGCAATGTTATCCAATTCCTTTACAGAGAGGGCTTGAGAATCCCGCATCCGGACAGGAGACTTTGGAGGAGAGGAACGTGGCCAGCTTACTACCCTTTAGCCAGGGAAAATCGCCCGACCATGCTGCAGGCTATGCTGCAGACCAATTGCCCACCGTCCATTCTTGAGCTCTACTTGAGACAGGTCAACGACGAGGGCCTCGTTTTCGACTATGCTAGCACATGGCATTCATCCTTCGACGGACTTGGAAGCGTCTCGCAATTTCTCTCTATATTGTTCGATGACATGTTCGCTCCCTGGATCTACAAGGGTGACAGCACCCGTAGTATGAGCGATGATCTCCAAGCAAAGATCTGCTTACTAACTCAACATCAGGGTGCCAATGCTTTTGAGCTATACGTGCTTCGGGACATTGTTACTGCATTGCGAAAGATTGATGCCAGAAAGGTAAGCCAGGGTAATCTTGAATTTGACCGCGATGGTGTTTGGTGCTGGTATGAACTCTGTATGGCAGTTGCTTATATCTCTGATGAGGATGTTCAAAAGCAAACAGTGGACATTCACTTCACCGACCCGGGAGACTGGGAGATGATTAACCCATACTTCAGTAGAGCGTGGTCCCCTCACAAAGACCTGTCGAATGCGAGAAGAAAGGTTCTCGAGAAGAGAGCTCGTGAGTCCGGGCAAGATCCCAAGGACGTTGAGCCACAAGGAGAGGAGCCAGCCGGACGTAAGTGGGCTCAAATGCCCCTGGATGCTTGGGATTACATCCCTAGCCACTCTAGGATGATAAATTGAAAAGTGACAGATCCTAAAGTAAACCGGCTGGAGTATTCTCCCCTGGAAGCAGTAGCCAGCAGTCCTAGATGTAAGATTCTGTAGTAGTATAGATTGAAAATAGAAAAACGGTGGTGTAAAGTATCCCGAAGTTCCCTACAAGGATTATTCAAGAGTCCGTGAAGCTTATGTCAAGATGGTCCCTGGTCTAAGATATGAAAGGACTTGGGTAAATTTAGGTAAATTTAGGATAAGCTTAGTAGGACTTCAGACCAGATTATTGACACCTTGATTCAATATCAGAAGTCTTCTTGCTCCCCAAGGTCTTGCGAACTCTATCTTGAACCCAACTTTTGTAAGACGTTCCCCCCCTAATATGGAACAATAGCCTAAAATGCTTGGGTTACGGGCAAGTGTCTATTGAGATTTGGCCGAGTCATCTCTTACAACTCTGCTACCTCTAAGCTGTGCCTCGTATGATTCGAGTTCTTCTTTGTTGTACAATGGCTTTGCGAGAGACGATAGAGCAAAGATTGTGGTGACCACAGCTTTCCTTTGTTTCGTTTCTCCTCCTTACTCATACCAATTAAAGACCGATTGAAGTAATGAGGTTGAAGTTCGATAGGTATTGTAGGATCCGTGATCAAGGACAGTTGATCTGAGCCTGCCAAGGTGGGCTGAAAAGCACCCACAAGCTTGGAGATGGTCACCTAGAGTAGAGCAATGCAGCCCCTGCCCGGAACCTTCTACCAACAGCAGTTCGAACAAGTAACTAGCAATGATATATTCATAGTTCCAATTGTACGGCATCGGTCGAAGTTCAAAAGAAAATGCTCGTTTCGGAAAACCCTGACTTGCGCTGGTGAGTGGCTGTTTGGCATGCCAAGTTCTTAGTAATCTATTGTATTAATTCTAGGAATACCAGCAGAAAAGATATCGCATTTCGAGGCCAGTAGGGTTGTTCATACGCAAGTTCAACAGCGTAGTGATGATGCTTCTGCCTAAGTCTGCCTCTCACTGCCAGGGGTAGTCCTGCTCTGTGACGGACTGTGAGATATGAGTATATATTGAGAGTTGTGGACTGCAGCCCCAAACACTTGTACTTTTCAAGCAACAGTAACTTGAGGAAATTCTGCCCAGCGCAAAATCTTTCAGAAACTGTTATCAGCTTTGCACACATCAACCTTCAAGCAGCAACATGTCGGTGACACGCAACATCACCGAAAGCCGCCTACTTCGACTACCTCCTGAAGTCCTTCTCCTCATGAGGGAAGATGATTCTCTTGAGTGGGAAGATCTTTGAAGACTTCGCCATGTATGCTGTTTCTTCTTCCACAGTCTGGGTAAGCGAGTGCTCAGGGCCAGAGACCCTTTCTTCTTTCGCAATGCATGCTTGCACGCTGACGTGGATATATTGATCGAGTATCTGAATAAAGATGCGACTCCAACTGGTATCGTTTGGGAAAGTCCTCATCGTTCAGCAGGGGATTATGTAGTCGATGGATTCCGAGCGGGTAACTTCTCTGTTGAACGATTCAAGCAAACCTGGCAGTGGTTGTCAGACCATGGATACGAGCTTAGTTACTCGGTTAAAAATACTGGGGATGCTCCCGGACGTTATCGTCCTTTCTCTGCGGACCTTCTGTTCATGGTATGGGACGCCACTGATGCTGGACGTCTTCAAGCAATTTGCGATGTCATCCACTTCGTTGTCGATAAGGGTATGATGTTTCCAAGCTTTCTCGAATACTCGTTCGAGGCAGAGCGGGAGCCAATGTGTAGAACTTTGATAGGATTTATGATGGCTATTCACTGCCCGGCTTCCATCCTGAAGCTGCTCTTGAAGCGGCTCCATGACCAAGGCTTGACCCTGAAGAGTCTCACCAACAATCAGGTTTATAAAGGCGAAACCACGGAGATCTCCGCGTTCCTATGGGAAATGTTTAGATACATTTTCGATTCAATCCCCCCTATGTTAGAAGAGGATGACGGGGACAAGGCCAGGGTGCTGCTCAGACTTGAGGATCCCAACGGAATAGCAGACAAATTCGGGGACAAGGTCAAGGCGCTGATCGAATACAAGTCTGTTGATGATGTTGAAGCGCGGGTCTTGAAAGATATTTGGGGAGGTCTTCAGAAGATGGCGCGCAAAAGAATCGAACGAGGCTTCCTCGATTTTGACCAAGATGGGCTCTGGTACTGGCGCGAGCTAAACATGTCAATTGCATATCTTGCTATCGAACGGACAGTCCTGACACAAAGGCCTTTGCACAGTCAGGATCCCTACCCTATTCACGCATTTGAACTCCATCACCAAGGTTGGTACCCCCCAGAACAGCTAAGCTGGATGAGAATGTTTCTTGCAGATCGCAGAGGGAGAATTGAAGCTTCAAAATTCGGGGACAGAAGTATAGGTGACTGGTGGACCATGCCCCTTTGCGACTGGGACTTTTTTGTCCCACCACACAAGTTTTTCTGCAAGGGTTATCGTGAGCACAGAGCAACTGAAGAAGTCTGGTCGAGAATGAGGGATGAGGCGCCGGATCCCATACCTTGATAGGCGGGCCGTGGATGGTAGTGTTGGTACTCAGGGGTGTTGTATGAGGTGTTGTCGTTAAGGGGCTGATGAGGACTAGTAAATTGGGTAGTAGTTTATGATATTGTTTTTGCTTTAGCAGTCTGGATGCGGAGAGAACGAGTATATCAGGAGATTGAGGAACTTATAATTCAACATTATGCTTCGCGTTATTGCGTCTATAAAAATTGTATTTATACTTACTGGTGGCAATAAGTGCTTGTAGCTGACATCTGTAACAGATAAATAATACCTATATCATAGTTAATGTCATGCTAATCATTAGCCTTGCTCACTTGAACGTATATCTTTGTCTTCTGCATAACTTCTATTTAAGTAACTCTATGCCAATTGCCTACATGCAGGAGATGATTCACAGTCAAATTCATATCAGGTAAATGCGACAGTGATTCATAGTCAACCTCGATCCCCAAAGTCACTGTGCAGATCGACCTGGATACAGGCGCCTGGAGCCAGGTCCCCCAACACTACAGGCCACTTCTAATGGCCATGGTCGAGTTTTCCATCACTGGTGTGCAGCTGGACAAGGAACTTGAGGATCAGAGGGTGGGCCTGGCGAACGAGGAAAATATGTATCTCAGCTGTCATGGGTGTCATACAGTTCGAGCGCTGAGGGTTATACACTATCGACAGACTGGAGATACTCCACAGCAGTGAGAGATGAGAATATTGGGATCAATCTCCGCACACCAACAGGCTTCAGCTATGGATGGATAGTCTCTATTGCTGAGAGCGGAACTCTTTGAAAGGCGATATGGGAAGAAAAACCAGTGGAGTTAGGAGGGCCAAGCTATACTGATGGACAGTGTCCGTTGGAGAAGGGGAAATTGTTGCCAGATGATATGTCCTCAGGGGTTGCAAACTGCCTTTCCTAGTAATGCTATATCTTAATGCACTTTAGAGAGAGCACCAAGTCATCGTCTCACGAGAATATACTCACTAAAAGCCACCCTGATTCCTCAAAATTACTGAAAAATTGGTGTTCACCTATCGTCTACCTATTTGTGCAACACAACTTGTCGCGCTTACATCATTAGAACACATCCCGGTCATTCATTTCGTCCTTAGTAAGTTTTTGCAATATGCAACTAACCTAGGAATGTCTTTCTTGTCGTTTAGATCTGTTGGTGAAGTAAGTTTCTTGAATATGTAACAAGTGAAGCTTACATGATGCCCGCTCTCTTTGTCTCTTAGTCTGAACAGAAGGCTGCCGAAAGACGAGAACAAGACTAATGTCGCTTTAGCTTTGAGTATTTCTTACTTTCGGTCACATTTAACAAAGATCGGCCCAATGTTGCGTCCTAGGTAGTCAGGTCAGGTCCCGTAATAGATCATCTACTATTATCCTTACCGCCTTGCCTCAAACCAAGCTCTAAAAGACACAATGAATCCGTGAGAGGGCAATACACAGTAGTCTTTGATTCTTTTGGACATTGAGTAACCGAATGTAATGTTCAGAAGTCAAAGACCTACGGAGACTGGCTGTTCAGTAGAAAGACATCAGTATAAAATAAGGCCCTGGGGCATGAGTAACAATATTCCGTACACTTGAGCAAACACTATTCAACCACAATAACAACGCCGACAAAATGTCTCTTACTGAAAGCAAGACCAAGTCCCAGAAGCTTGGTCTATTTGATCTGCCCGATGAACTCCTCCTCTGCATCTTTGAAGCTGAGGATTTGGAATGGAGAGATCATCTCAACATTCGCCACGTATCATCTCGACTCTTTCAATTGACGTTCAAGCACGTTTACAACGGGAAGCGAGAGATTTTCGAGCATGCCTGCTATATGGGCAATCTTGATCTCATAATTGAGTGTCTCAAGCACAGAAACGTTCTCACCAGTCGACTTTGGGAAACGACGGGGCGCCGCGAAATCTGCTGGACACCGCTTGATATCCTTTCATTGGGGTTTCTGGATGGGTACTTCTCGGCTGATGCATACATAAAAGTAGCTGAGTGGCTATTCGCTAACGGATATCATACCGGGCAGGTCGAAAGGATCGAGGGAGAGTTAATAACTTCTTCTGTTTTCCCTCCCCTTGTGCTGACCACGATCCCAACGGCAACAGATGCAGATGAGCATCGTGCCATCTGCCAGGTAATCGAGTTCCTCATAGACAAGGGTTTGGGATTTCCGTCTGAAAGGCTACGTAGGGTGTTGCCCGCGAAGAAGGGCGGACATCCAGGATACCGGGAATTTGCTAAGGGCTTTGACAGCATTATGCAGATAATGCTGCAGTCGGCTGTCCCCCCCGATCTCTTCGAGGTTTTCCTTAACAAGATGCTTTCCGATCGGGGACTGACTCTCAGGTCTCGCCTTGCCCCTGGCCATCGAGTTGACATTGACTGGCACGAATGGACAGGACTCCATGATCTAGTCCACATCCTTTTCGATGACCTATTTGCTCCATGGATATACAAAGGAGACAGCCCGAATTACTTTTCCGATACCTTTGAGGCTAAGATCAAGTTGCTCATCAAATATGACGGGATTGATGGCAAAGAGCAGTCGGCACTTGAAAATATCCTTGAAGCTCTGCGTAGGATCGAAGAAGAGCAGAGAGACAATGGCGGTCTCAACTTTGAACGAGACGGCACATGGTGCTGGCGCGAGATCTGCCTCTCCATCTATCAGACCCCTTTCCTAGGTCGGAGGGTAGGCAATCGATATTCTCAAGAAGACTATCCACAAGCAATTAACCCCATCAACGAGAGACGCGTGCATGAGTTCGCAATCCCTGGTATGCTATGGTATCCCCCTGAGATCCTGGTAGATGCTAGGTCGACTATTTTTGAGCATGTTCACGACAAGCTCGACCCGTCCTGGCTCGAGGATAACACCGAAAGAGATTGGGTCAATATGCCCTTAGATGCCTGGAACTTTATAGGCGTTAAAAAGCGGGGGCTTGCTTTTATGACAAAAGGGGGCCGTGGTCATTTTCTTAGCACCGGTCGGGTTGTTCGATGAAGATGTAACTGGAAGCGAGGCAGACGATAGCGCTATCGTTGAGGATCTTGTTACTTATTTTAGGTAGTTGTTTCTCTCTGCTAAGATTTAGATTCGTAGACTAGTTAGAGCGTCAATCTGTGTTAGGTCATAAAAAAATAAAACAAACTCATTGCTTTGTACCTACACACATAGAGATGTATGATGAGCTATTGCTGCTGTTCGGGCCAGAACCTCACATTTACAGCAAATTCATAGCATAGCAGAAGAACAAACTATGGTTAGAAGCCGGGTGTACCAAGTGTTTTTGGAACAGGAGGTACTTGATTAATGACAAAGGATGGGCATTTGGTTGAGGTAGGGACATGTGGTTGTTCCAGATAACACTAGAATATGAAAAGAACTACGCTATATGTCTTCGATCTACAGAGGCTGTCGAGATCGTTGAGTGTCAGACCCAAGACTCCCATTATGCTCTGACAGTATTACCGCTGTCATGATTGAAATAAACAGATAAACAGACGAGCAAACATGCGCAGGAACGAACAACCCGTAGTACTCAGGGATGAAAAGACGAAAGCTTCAACCTCCATAATGTCACTGACCACACTCACTGAAAAGATATCAGATTCTTTCCACCTCAATCCAATATTACTGTGTAGTTGATGTAGCGAACAGCAGCATTGGATGTCCCAGTTTCTCATCATGTTCCCGAAAAGAACTGTTCGTCTTTGCGAGTATAAACTGACACTCATCTGCAGTATTAACTAGAGATCAAACCTCTCTCACACATTCTTCTCATCACTTCGAGAAACCCAACCGACATCTTCCTTTTCATAAATGCTATCTTCCTTCTCGGAAACATTATCTCTGTAGCATTTCGTTGCCAGGACAATCATGTCCTCGCAACAAAACTCACCTCCTCCGGCCTCGGGCTCCAGCTCTGAGCTCATCCCACGCAACACTCTTCTCGGTCTGCCGGAAGAGCTTCAAGATCTCATCGCTAAAGCAATCAGCGAAGACAGCGACGTAATCGTCGACACGTTGTGTAAGCTGACACTGGTCTGCGAGCAGATGCATCGGATTGCCCGTCCGTATGTCCTCCGCGCCACAAGCTATAGGGCGTTTCGGCGGGCTATTGAGTCGGCCTGCCTTCCGATAATGCGTCTCTGTGGTGAGTGCCGCGCAGCCCCAGTCGAGATGAGCTGGCCTGTAAGACCGTCGTGGAGGGAGTATCGACCGATCGATGCTCTACTCCTCAACTTGGACGAGCGGCATGATAGTCCGCGAAGCGAACAGTTGCAGAACAAAATTCGAACGAGTGTCTATGAAGCTCTTGAGTGGCTCCTTGAGAAGGGTGCCAGCGGAGAAGCAAATCTGGTAAGTGAATCCCTTAACGGGTTTCGATATCTACGGCTGGATATGGGTCTTGGACACATGCCCACGAGACTCCTGAAGCAACTCCAACTTGACATTGGTAGACCTGGAGTTGAAATGTATCTCAAGATGATTGAGCTGTTGAGCAGTTATGGCTTTCCGAACCCAACTCGATCCAACGCCCTCGACGGCGTGGTGGCCACCGACAAGTTACCTTTCTACCATCCGGCGTGTGACTGGGCGGACGCGCAGCCATACCCTTTTGTCAACGGTGCGATAGCAGACACGTATTTCACGGAATACCCACTAGACCTGGCGCTCAAGTCGCATATTCCGCCTCGTCTTCTGGAGTTGATGTTGAAGGAGTATGCCTGTCGAGGCGTCAGTCTGCTCACATTTTACAAAGAGTGTCCGGAAGGTCTCAAGAAGACCTGTAAGGGAAAGAGGCCTCGTATAGATGATGACTGGGTGGGTGTAAGTTCCGTTGGCACTCTTATCGGAACGCTCCATGCTGATTTGCACAGCACGTCGGTGACCCGTTGGAGAGCATCGTATCCTGGAGAAGTCGCTGACATTTTCCGGCAGAAGCTCGACATCATGGTCAAGTACGAGATGATTGACGTGCTTGAGGAGCTTCTGCTCAAGAGTATTCTTGGAGCTCTGGATTTAATCACAGCGCAAATCACTGCAGCAGGACGTGTAGTGCCTATGCAGTTCATGCGCTCGTGGGTGACGCTATGCGAGGCAGTTCGACCCCATTGCGCCGACGAGTATGAGTTTCTATACGATATAAAACGCACAATTGTTCGCAATGGACCTGGACGCGTCCATGAGTTCGTTATTGATACCGAGTGGAATCCATGGTACATGTGGTTCATGTGGTCTGATGCATGCAGACGTCGTGACCTGACAATATGGAACATCGGTAGGGCCGAATTCCACAAGAATAGAAGGTATTTCTGGCAGAAGCATCACGGGTACGAGATCGAGTATATACTCGGGTACTTTGACCGTGATCAGGTCCAGCCTTG
The DNA here is from genome assembly GCF_900079805.1 of Fusarium fujikuroi IMI 58289. NCBI lineage: Eukaryota > Fungi > Ascomycota > Sordariomycetes > Hypocreales > Nectriaceae > Fusarium > Fusarium fujikuroi. The sequence goes on along the minus strand of NC_036622.1, from coordinate 741,018 downwards.
GTACGAGGTTGATGTGGTCGAGTGGTGTCAGCAAATGCTGGGAACTTTTACTGAGGACGGGGTTCCTGACGACTTGAAGTATGATTTTCGCACCTGGTGTGAGTTCATGGAAGGGGAACTTGACGAAGAGTCAATTCCCTTCGAATGGTGGAGCCAGTTCACGAGAGCGTGATGAAAGGAAGCTTGCTTGTTTGGGCGAGAAATACTAGATCTAGCTGGGTACGGGGGTTTAGCATTCGCGATACTGGGGGATAAGTAGGGACAATTGCTTTTGCTGAACTTAACGAGCTCTGGACGCTCTTGAATTGATTGGATATAAAAGTTGCCATTGAAGCTATCACGGGTGATGCTTAGAGGTTGATGTGATGTAACGATCAAGGTTGAGACGAGAGGGCACTAGACTCAAAGCCACGCCCCCCCCCCCCCCCCCCACCTGAACCATCCATGGCCTTGCCTAGTACTGAGACACCGCTTACGGGAGCGACGGGATCTACTGTACAGCACCGTCTAGCAACCAGAACCAAAAGTACAAGTAACTTTTGTCGTTTACAGCCCAAGGCTCTAGTTAGTCTAGTCTATAGTCTAGTCTAGGTAGTCTGTCTTGATTACCTTGGGTTCCATCGAAGGCAGACGAAGGAGGGGTCGGTTGGGTTCTGTTTGCCTCTGATCTTTTTGTTCTCTGGGTAGGTAATCAAGGTTGCTTTTTGCTATACCGACCTTTTGATTTTTAGCACTAGGCTCTAGACTCTAGACTCATCTTCCCTCTCTCTTTTTCTTTCTTCTTTTCTCTTTTTTCTTTCATCATCTATCGGTATTGATTTGACTCTGATACACAGACTCTGATATACCCTGTCCAGAAACATCTCCACTCTTCACAAACGTTGGATCCCTTCAACCAACAACACACCCACTCACCCCCCCATATCACTCACATAAGAGCACTGACTGTATCAAGTAATCCTATGGATCGCGATATATCATGACAGACCAACAGCTTCGAGACACCCCCACTGCTACTGCCACTGACTCTCCTCCTCCTCTTGCTGCTGCAGCTGCTGCAGCCCCCGCTGCTCCATCCTCCCCCGCTCCTCAGGCCGAGCTCATCCCCGCAGAGGACCCTGAGGTGCGTTGTACCCTATCTAACCTCCCTCCTCTCTTACATAAAACCTGTAGAGTAATAATCATTGGGAATTAACATCTTGTGTCTTTTTTTGCCGTGTCTGTAGGATACTTCCGATATTGATCGTTATGAAATTGATTCAGCTCTTGGATCCGATGCGTGAGTTTGTTCCACATCTCGTATGTCTTGTTGTTCCGCTCAACTCACATATCCCGCTCAGTGCCAGTTTCATGTACCCGGACTCGGTGACGGCGAGCATTCTCGAGTACAGAACTATCCAAGGGAGAACATATCACAGCGATCGCTATGCTCATGAATATGTCATGCCGAATGACGAGCAGCAGCTTCAATCGGTTGACATCACCCATCACTACCTCACTATACTGCTAGATAACAACCTCTTCTTGGCGCCCATATCGCCTCATGTCCAGAGGGTTCTCGATGTCGGAACTGGTTCCGGGATTTGGGCAATGCGAGTTTCCCTCTCCGCCTCTCACTTCAATTGGCTGACTTGTCTTCAGAGACTTTGCAGATGCATATCCAAGCGCTCAAGTAATCGGCTCAGACCTCTCACCCACCCAGCCTGAATGGGTTCCTCCAAACGTGCACTTTGAGATCGCAGACGCAACTCTCACCTGGCCCTGGAAAGACAACTACTTTGACTTCATCCATATCCGCTACCTCTTTGGAGGAGTCCAAGACTGGCATGCCCTCTTCCAAGAAGCACATCGCTGCTGTGCACCCGGTGGCTGGGTCCAATCATGCGAGGCTGACATACATTTCTACTCCGATGATGGAACGACAGACAGCGAACCTGCACTCCAGAAGTGGGCGGATCTGTACGAGAAGGGCGGCGCAGCAACGGGGAGGACGTTTTTCCTTCAGCAGGAGGCGCTGCAGGAGAGGAGTATCACAGAGGCTGGCTTCACGGATGTCAGGATATTTGATTACAAGGTACGACAGCGGATTTGTTTGAGGTGATCCCTGCTAACGATGTTTGGGCTGCAGCTACCCGTGGGAGGATGGACCAGTAATCGGAAGCTTTTTGAGCTGGGCGAGTACGTCAGGTTGACTTTGGAAAACGATCTTGAGGGTATGTATCCGCCATCATATCTCGTCTCGCGCTCGCTGACTCGCTCGTCGCAGGATATACGCTGTATCTTTGGCATAACGTGCTGAACTGGCCGAGGGAGGAATACCCGCAGTTTCTCACGGCGATGCGAAAGGCGATCAGTAGTCGCAAGGTTCATGGATACATGATGGTGCGGTACGTTTACGCGCGGAAGCCTTGAGGCGACGAGGTATCAACGAATGCGACGAGTGATGAGAATATTGGGCGGTCGGGCGGTCGGGCGGGCACATAGAGCGGGAGGATCGTGGGCACATGGGAAAGACGTAGTGCGTGGGCTTGTTTATCTTGACGATCAAAGGCGTATTTCGGACATGGCTGTTGGGAGAATATATAATCGGTAGGATATTTGGCAATAGACATGCACTCGAGCAAGACGTCTGCACATCAACGCGACGTAACTCCGTTGGACAGCATTTCCTTCCCGGCGCGCAAATTATTTCAATCACCGCAGCAACACGTATAAACATCACAGCTTCTTCCTCACCTCCAGGGCAAGCCCCAGCAAGCAATGAAAAAGAGAAGTAGAAAACACGCCTGTCAGACGTCCATCAACACCCACCCCGACCGCGCGCCCGAAGGCAAGACCGCAATCAGGGTCGAGATCATCAAATACAACCATCTCTATACAGCCACCTGCACGAAGCAAGCAAGACCGCCATCCTTGCGGACAGATTGAGAGGACCAAGGTATTCACTCTAGGGTGTCGAGGATATACATTCATCAACCAGGGTGGGATCTGTGGCTCTTTTAGGGAACCAAGAGAAGGTCGAATACTATAGAAATGATTCTCTGAAGTATTGTCGACATGAAGAAGAAAAGAAGAAAAAAAGTCCAAAAGGTGGGAGGGAAGGCGCGCTTTTATAGAGTGCCTGTGGGGCGCGGGATCACTCTGCCTTCACCGCCTAAAAGTTGCGGGCAGAATTATTTTTTTTGAGCCTCAGGGTTTTGAGGGATTTGAGGATTCTGATTGGCTGGTAGGATGTGGATTGGTGATCCACCGCAGACGACTTTGAGCTGCGCAGCGAATCACGGCGAAGGGAGAGTGGATGCTGCAGTGATTTTTTTCTGCGCGATGCGAGAGCTTCGATTTTTTTTGAAGTGGATCACTTTGGAGGTTTGCACCGAAATTGAGATCAAATGCGGAAGCAGAATGCGACTGCATGAATCATTGCGCCGAGATGGGAGGCCATACTTGACTCTGACACTCTGTGATGCTCTCGAGACTTGGGCTGGAACGGATTTCGGAGTTGACCTTGTATAGATCTGCGCCCGTCTCGAGATATGCATGCACAGGATGGTCAAATGTGAAGTCCTTTTCCATGTAGTCGTTTTCATAGTCGTTGTACGCTGAGTGCATCGTCTTGTTCACTACTCGTACGCAGGTGAACATACTTCTGTTGCGATGTCTCGCCTTGATGTACTAGATTCGGGAGTATCACTTCACCTTGAAATAGCTACGGAAATAAAACATTCACTGGGGGCAGGATCTCACAGTTACTGAGTCGCAAAGCAAGATGTTGTGATTTGACTTTTGGCTTGTCCTCTACCCTGCAGTGCCTGTGCTTGAGAGGACCGCTCGAGTTACAACCCAACAACGTTTGGCAAGCATTTCCGGCGGTCTTCATGAGTTTCTCGGTGCACCTGTGAAACTTTATATTGCACTTATGAGATCGTATAGCGGCTATTTCGAAAATCACTAATATGACACTACAGACTCTCATCGCGATCTCTATACAAAGCCTCCCTTTCAATCCACCCTCTAACCTCATCCCCAACCAACCCATCCAAACTCCCTTTACCACCCTTCACAACTTCTCTCACCCGCGAACTGCTCACATCGCCATCGCCATCCCTTCCCTCGACCATTTCCACCCTCTCAATCCAAGCTTCATTACCTCCGACATCCCTCACTCTCTCCTTCGTCAACCACGCCCTCTGCTCATCGACTCCTCCCCACGTCTCATCCGGCCTCGTCGTAACTCTCACCTTGCACTTCTCAAAGAATGGCCCTAACGCATTTTGGATACCTTCGCTGTAGTACTTTGGATTAAAAATGCGGACTATCGTGTCAAACCCTGCGAGGAAGGTCTGTACCGGTTGACCTCCGTCTTGTGTAGCATAAAACCCCGATTCTGATATGGCTTTCGCTTTGTCATGAAAGAAAGGCATGGCCGTAACAGCAACATCGATCTCTACGCCCTCATCAAGCAGCTCGCGCCCCATCGCCTCCATCATACTCAATCTGATAGGAAAACTCGCCGGCTTCGGCGCCTTATCAGCATTATTCACCGACAGCAGCAACATCAGCCTCTTCTCCCCTTCTAATCTCAACGCAGAACGTGCCATGCTTGCGTGCGCTAACGTCGGCGGATTGAAGCTTGAGTCTAGAACCACAAGATTCTGTAGTGGGCGGGTTGGTCGGCGCGGCGCGGGGACATTGGAAGTGTGGGGTAGAGTGCAGAGGATGCGGAATGAGTCTTGCGAGGATTGGAACGATGTGAGGGCGCGAGAGAATGACGCAACGAGCGATCGAGCTTCTATTAAAGGCATTTTGGAGTTTGATGAGTTTTTGGCGCTCATGGTGTGGTGATGTGAAGGATGAGGTTGGAAGTTGTGAGATCGAGCAGTGCAGCAGCAACGTGGGGCAGCGATCGACTGGGGTGAGCCAGAAATAGCTGGGAGGATAGATGTCACTTTGGGGGGTTCAAGACCTCTTTTCTAACATCAAACCAAAGACGTGGCCATCTGCAACCTCATCGTCGTTGCGTTGGCCCACCGAGATACTATTGCCAGTATCGCCAGGGGCAAAGGAGCTATCCTAGTCACCTTAGCTACGGTGCCAGCTCGGAAGCGGTGATTCGCTTGTTGTGGTTCAGTTCGAGGAGTCGCAAAAGGATCCGGACACGGTCATCGCCAGTATTCAGCTATTCCCAGTCGCATGCATAGTAAAAGCACTTTTTAGGTATAACTTTTCCTGCTTTAGAAGACAACGAGGCCACTGAGCTATGGCAAGTCTGAGAAGGGCTATCCATATCCTTGTTATTTAGGGCCTGCATGTCCTCAGTATCGGTTGGTTGGCGGGTGTAGCCATAGGTAAATGGCGAAGTGAGGTCCTCCCAGCCACAAGACCTGTTATCCTCCCCTGAGGTACTTTAGGAAATCGTGGAATGGTGTTTTGAAGTTGACCCGAAGTTTGCGAATGTCCGGACAGCTCTCACTGATCGCAATAGTCTGTGGTGTACTCACTCGGGCATATTGGGTGTGCGATGTGCGATATGCAGATCCACGAAAATAGGAGGGAGGTAAGTAAGGTGCCATGGTATCTAGGCTTTTTGAGTCTGCATCCAGGGTTTCCATGTCGCGGTGCTTTCCCTTCCAAGGCCACGATCTGATATACATAGGGGTAGGAGTCTAGGTTCGATTGACATGGATGTCCTCCACTTCAGATGCCCTTTGAGCTCCAAAGAGTAAATATTTTGCAAGCACGAGATCTCCCTTCCAGAAATGGGTATCTGTCAGTCTCTTCACATTTCTTTGGCCCTGCATGGCCACAGGGCCAAAAGCTTACCTGTAATTTATGTAAGAATGGTCAAGACACTCCGAATCTCGACCTGCTTGCAAGGGAACTCAACCTGGGACTGGCCGCCTAGAATACGACTAGTGATGCTTTCATATACTGGGTGCTTTTATTCTCCCCACAGGTACATACATTCTAGAACTGGTCCAGGGGGCATTCCGGCAAGTCAAGAGTCCCTTCGTCCTTGGAGTCGGGGTCTTTGTAGAATCGTTCTAGGGTCTTGGTCATCCTTAGCCCCATGTCCTGTCAAAATCTGCTCACCACGGACAATTGACTGATCCAAGAATCCCGTGAATGGTCGCCATTTGATGATTATTCGGGTGTCTTAGGAGAATGTTAGCAGGCAAGTCACCAACGTCTGACGGCATCAAGCAATGAGTTACGTTTATAGGTGAGGTTTGTAGGTTTCACTTTGAGGGTTCCTGCGCGCTGGCAGTCTCGGCCTTTGCTGCCTCGAGCTCCTTCTTCAGGTCATCGGTAATGTCGAGGCTAATAAATCTCGAGGGACTACTGCCGTGTGGTCAGAAAATACCATCTTCTGGAACAGGTCCACCTGCATGCATATATTGAGAACTTTTCAGGTCAGAGAACAGCTCCGGAGGTACTGAAATTGCAGGTGACCTCTAATCCCTCACAGAATCTCCATGATGAGTGTGGTGAGGGATGGCATGGAGCTTCCATATGTACTCATAGATGCAACAGAGCCAGGGGTCCCTTTAAGAAGGGGTTTGATCCGGGGACAAAATTAGATCTGCCGGTATATCACGTGTATATAGAACGAGGAAGCCAAAGCGAAGATGATAGTGCCATCTCTGAGCTTGACTCTAAAATCAACAAGATAGTCATCTTCATGCAAGATGTGCTTGAGAATCTTGACCGGCCAGTTGCCCTCTATTTTAAGCTCACAGAACCTTCGAAGTCTTTGGTTTTTGCTATCATCCCCCTTCAACTTGCCAGGTACGTCTTCTGATTGCTTCTTCTTCTGTCTTTTTGCTGGAACATAGTTGATGATGGAACCTGCGGAGAGCTTCCTTACGTTTTCTGGTCTCCATTGTTCTTCTCGATCCTATGGCTCACACAGCTCTGGCACAGCCAGGCTTTGCCGGGACTTGTTAATGTCGCATTTTCTGGCTAGTGCAGCGATCTGTGCTCTGAAAATCCTGACAAGGTCGAGACACACACTCGTGCTATGTGTTGTGAGTGTTGTTGTATTGTGTGAGACTTTGCTGTAAGCGAATTGCATCGTTTACTGTGGTCTGTGTGTCCTTTGATTTGGCCGGCAGGCCATCTGGTATGGCGATACTCTGATGTGAACTTATTCTTGATGATGGCAGCTTTCGGATCGCCCTGGTCGATGAATTCTCTTTATAATGGTTTCTGTGGAGATGCCAGATGGCAGAGGTGGAAAGGTACCATTAGTATCGGACCTTGATACTAGGTATCTAATGGTTACTGTCTCTGGGCGGACATATTGGGATTCGTCCATGACTGCAAATCGTTGAGAATTTAGTTTTCAATTTCATTGTTGTTATCGATCAGACTGGAATCGCCAGTCTGTTGTGAGGTCTGTTACGTCCTGGGCGGGTTGGAACCAAGAGCCTGGCCTTCTTCGTCTTGTCAGTGGTCGGCTCGGACATATATATATGTCAACTCTTTATCGACCTTGTTATAGATGCCACATTCTTTGCGATTCCCTTCTGGTACTATCTCCTCGGAAGTAAGGTTGAAGTTTATTGAGAAGGAGATGGACGGAGCCTTGTCATCTCCATAAAGGGCTTGGATGTCCCTCTTCAATTGCTCTCCGAACAGTCGAGCAATGGTAAGGTGTAAGGCACGGTATTCAGGGTCGGTCTCGAAGAGGATTCGTGCAATTTCATAAAAAGGACGACCGAGGGCATACAATAGCCTTGCGTACTTGGTACATGTCCTCTCCACATGTGATAGTGGGATCCGAACAGCAGACCATACCTAGGGTCTGATAAAGATCCAGTCGCCCTTTATCTAGACCTTGATCTTGTACTAGATGCATTATAGTTCCTAATACTAACCCTAAGCATTAGCCTCCGGGGTCGCATCATCCACGAGACACTGAGATATAATATCCTGTTCATCCTGCAACTCAGCGTCATCCCTTATATAGTACCCCTGCGCCATGTTGTGATACGCTCAAGAGAGGACCCGAGTGTACTATGACTCGTCCCTAATAATGATTTCCCATCGGAAATCCTTCGCGGCCTTACTCTTGAGGCCACACTCGATCAGGGTCGCATCGAGAGGCTCTCTGGTTCCCCTCTCCAGCAGCCAGTAATTAGGGTTGTTGAGCAACTGTTTTGTGATTCGCCGCTTGTGTCCGGAGCTCTGTGCTGAGTTCTTTATCGGCGTCTCATCCAGGTTTGTCCAATTGACGTAGGTCATCGTATTGTTCCTTACATACATCGAGGGGGGATACCGATTCATATTCCGCACTATCAGGAAGCACAAATTGGTTCGTAGGCGTAGATAATGTGTTGCTATCGAGTATGATGATTGGTATCAATCAAGCAGCCCAGCCTGGACGATTTGTTCGTACAGAGTCTCTCCTAGGGTATGCTTGAGGGGCTGGAGCCACTTGCCCTCGCCTTGTTCCTCCACAAGATGATGTGCTTTGATGATTTCCAAGGTAATGAACAGCACAACTTCTGCGTTGTTCTGCTCCGAAATATATAATATATTGGGCGATTTCGGCCTCTGGAGGCAATGGAAGGCGCCTGTTTCGATGAAAGTTGGCAAAGGTTTTACGCAACCCATTGTCGTCGATGATCCAGAGGAAGAGGCTAGCAGCAACTGCGGCGGATCTTGGAAGTATCAAAGATATGATGGAATATATATATATAGGTTTAGGGGAGAGGACGCTATCCTCGTCACGAAGAGACTCTCAACAACCGTAGGTGCGGACTGAGCTCAGCGGTGACGAATGGTTCCTCAAGTTTCCCTAGACGATCCCTGGCCCATTTGTTTTCTAACCAGGTCAGCTCGCTGAAGCCCCATGAGACTTTGTATTGCTAACAGATTCATGTGGTGTCCACTCAACGCCGGAAATATGTTCAGTCCTATATCTCTGATGATGTCTCTATAGTTTTCCTTCTTCTTTCTCAGATGAGTCTCAGATGCTGTGTCAAGAGCATCGCAACCATAATATTTCTCATTTCGACTGCTAGGCTCTTTGCTAGGGCCCTGTGAGAGACGGGCCATGGCAGCCATCTTTTGACTCATGGCTTTGAGAGTTTCAGCCCACGGGGAAATTATGTCGCTTTCCTGCTCATCATGCTCCACCTGAGGTCTTTTCCTCTTCTGTGATGATGGAAGGTAGCCTTTTGAGGCTGATCGACCAGAATCCTTTCCGTAGAAGCATATATAACGTCCATTTTCGTTTGACGAGACTACAGCGGCTCTATGCTGGGCTGAGCTTTATGGTTTATATGCACTGCAGAGGAACTGCAATCCCTGCACGCTTGAAAGGCTAATAACTTACTTCTGGTTGAAATTTGAAGAGTGGGAGAGTGAAATTTTCGTAGAGTATGTCCCGAACCATCTTCCAGGTTGTCAAGATCTGTTCAACCGACTCATGGTCCCCAATATCAGGTTAGGGGACAAGCAATCACCAGGCTTGCTCGTTGTGACGTTTGTACCAAGTTTTCTCACGCCCCGGTTGAAACCGTCCTGAATGGGTCCCACACACCATAGACTTCAAATTTCTCTAGATAGTAGCTCAGACGGGGCCGTCTTTTGGGTATTGTAACCCCTCGATAAAATAAGGGCATATATATCTCCGAAGGGCCTGTTTAATTGCTTCGTCAGTGCCGTGAGTCCAAGCGTATCTCACCCACACAACGTGGTGGGCATAGCGGTTTTAGGATTGCAGGAGCTATCTCCTCTTTGAAACCATTTACAAAGCCGAAAGGACGTAGACGTTGAGTGCAAAACACTCTCTGAGGAGAAACTTGACCGTGTTTGTGTCATAGTTGTAGTTTGCTTCCGTAGGGGGTTACAACCCGTGGGAGCTGGGGGAGAGTGCCGGCAACCGTGATGCAGTAACTAACTGTTCAGCCGGGATAATACAGTCTCAAGGGTTGCTAAGCACATACGGAAGTTTCTTTGTTTTCGGTGCACAACGGCCCGTCGTCGGACTCGGCACCAGCCATCTCAGCGGCAGATCTGGTGAGAGATGCCTTAAAAGTCCAAGTTGTGATGATACAACAGATGATGCCAACCTTGTTGTCGATAGCGGGTATCGCGAGTCAAGAAGATAAAAGGGTGAGAAGACGACACTTGAGTGATGAGATAGAGATAATGAGCTGTGAGATGGGAGACAGGTTATCATAAGGGGATGGGAACGGTATTGCATATACGACTCCAGTAAAGCCTTGTACAAAAGCATGAACATGGAGTGACGGCCGACTCTGCTTCGCTGTCTGTGTTGGATCATTACATTAGATAACTCTCTCAAGAGGCGGTTTGTTCTGATTGAGACTCACCTTGAACGATGGAACACGAGAGGAGCCAAGATCCCTTTGACGAGAATCTGGACGGTGTAACCAATGACACTCTTTATCGTTCTTCTTTTTGGGAACTACAGCCGAGTGGAATGCTTTGTGGTACCATGCGGGCTGGCCTTTTCAGCAAAGCTATTCTCACTACCCAAGCCGTTCCTTATTATTCAAGTGCTTCTCGAACACTTCGCGGGACTCTTTGCAAGCCAGCGCACGCAGTTGAATTTCGACAAGACATATGGTGGAGGAGAGGGGGTATCTTAGAGATGTGATGAGAACTGGGTTCGTAGCTGGGCTCAACCATGAAATTAGCCAACTACTGTACGTATAGGGCAAGCACTACAGCTAAAAATATATGGGCAACATACTGACCAAGTCATGATCCGCGGGTGAAACTCAATAGAGAGTCTTCTCAGGCTGGACAACCCTCCCAGCTGGTCAGCAATGAAGGTTAACCAATAAGGGATATCCACCGGTCGGTATATCCCGCCGATAGGCTATCTCTCTGCCGGGCCCTCCTCTTGTACGACCAGCTGTTCGAGGTTCTCCCGCTGGTTTAGCAGTCAGATCTCTAGATGAGAGTCAATGTCACAACTCAACGAATGGGATCAGATAGTACTCACATATATATCTCTAGCTTCTCGGTTATGCCACGAAGCATAGCTAATCAAAACACAGATGTAGAAGAAGACTTGTATGGTGACGCCAGCTGAGACCCAAAATTCCTCGTTGCTCACCAGCGGCACCTGAGCCACGAATCGCTGACAGTATTCAGTTCGTTCACTGATGCCCCAGTGAAGACCCCAATTTGGGCTTGATAATCTCCACCGAACCTTCTCGCGGTCAAAAAGATTTGCGGGTTGTGGGTTATATAGGTAAGGGAGTGTTGTGATGGTTGGTTGGGCCCGAGAAGTATATAAGAAAGAAGCCTTTGGGATTGAAATTCTTATGGGAGATTGAAGAGCTTTTGCAGGTGTGTTATACTTATATAGTACTATAGTGCCAAGTGGATTGATGAGAAGATAGGAAAATAAGAGGGAAAGAAGAAGACAGAGCCGCGGTATTTATACCCAGAATCTCAAGCTCAGAGACAATTCACTCAAGATAAAATTTCTGCCAAGTGCAGCCTATTTTGCATAGCATTGACGACCAGGCTTCAGTTTGGCCATTGTTTGCCAAACAGAAGAAGAAATCACCAAGCGATTCCATCTGGCACAAAGCTTCAGCTTTTCCAGAAAATAGAACGCAATTAGATAAAAGATTGCCAGATTCTACAGTAGAAATAGAAATGTTGAGTTGTCCTTAATACAAATCAACTCAGTTCAAACATCCAGCAGAACGCCATATGATTCTAGCAGCAACTTTTGACAAAGAATAAACAAAAAAGCTCAGTTTGAAGACAGAAGTCAAGGCAGAAACTCAAATTGATAAAACAATCATGTCACAAGAGTGGCCAAAACTGTGATATCGCTGAGACAATTTCTGTTTTCAGAGACAGATTGGAAAAGGGGTAAACCCTTAAGGCGGGATCACCGACAATTTTGTCAAGTAGTACACCAAAAGACCTCCAAACCTATCTTAAGTTTACCTACATTTACCCAAGTCTTAGATAAGGCAGCGAGGCATCTGGAGCTCTGTGTCACCAACGCATCGGCAAACACACGAGCATCCAGAACAACATTGAACCAAATAAGAACATTCTGCCTAAACGTTGATTGTATTATCGCCAAAGCCTCACAAAAACAAGGCAAAGATCAAATAAGAACCCAAAACTCCTTTAGACACCATGCATCTCGCCATCACCTCATTCACATTACAGTTACTCCGCACTCTGCCCATCCATAACACCTCCAGAGAACCACTCGGCCAACGTACTAAACCGATCCTCGCTGTTCTCCAGATCCATCTTGAACAGGTCATGCTTGCCAGCCCGTTCCTTCTGACCCTCGCGCATCTTGCGGATCATGTCATTCTCCGGTGCACATTTGGGACACTCCGCATCATCGTCGTTGCCGCCGTTTCGAACACAGCGTTGGTGGAAACTGTGTTTGCAGAGGAAGTGGACGGCTGGTAGGTCAAGGCGCTGGCTGCAGTCTGAACACCAAGTTGCTTGGAAAACGGCGGGTTTGGAGCCTAGGTCTGCAAGCTCCACGCGGCGCTTTTCTGTATCGCCTCGGAGATTGTTGATGCGGTTGCGGTTGGTAGCAATTTCTTTGCGCTCTCTTGTGATTGTCTCGTGAAGGTATGGTTTGATCATGCCCATGGTAGCTACGCCACCGCCTGAAGATTGACCAACAAGTGTTTGAATGACCTGCAAAGGAGCCATGAGCCCATCTTTGTCGATCTTGTTTAGCACGTTGGCCAACTCGTCAGGGCCGGCTTCCTCCAGTACCCTTTGGTCAGAAGTGAGATATGCCAGCGCAGCTGGATACAACTGTGGCTCCTCAGGGCCGTACTTTCTGAGGGCCTTCATGGCGCCTCGTGTGTCCTTAGCTGATGTGTAAGATCTGAAAATGTCAAAACGCAGTCCTGCCTGTTCCTTGACAAGGATAGTTCCGTCTTGGAAATTTGCAAGATGCGAGAGAAGTAGAACATTCGAGCTTTCCATAGGCACATGATCACCCTGGATGAGCTTCTTCGCCTTGGCCTCCCAATCCTCTTTATGATCCTGTCCCTTCTTCTCGCTTGCCTTGTACAAGTACATCTCAAAGAGAGTGGTGTAAAGATCTGTCCGGTCACTCGACTTGAGCTCCTTTTCTTCGAGACACGCTTCGAGGAAGACAATAAACTCATCGGGGTGGTCGATGAACGATGAGAATGCGGTTCTTGGTGGAGGAGGGGTATACTTTGGTGCAGGTATATCGTCGTTGTCCACGATAATGTTCCCATCACTAACCACAGCCCTTGTGTTTCCGACTGTGCCAGGAGATGCGACGGAAGATGTATTCATATAAGGTAAGGGCAGCAGGTTGGACAAATTCTGAACAGCGCTGGCCGCCCCAGCCGCAAAGCCACCACTGGCGGGTGTATCAATCTCGTTTTGTACCGTCAAAGTGCGCCGAGGTCGATAATTTCCTGTATAATAGTCCACGAATAGCTTGGTAGCATCTTGAGGACAATTCTCTATGAGCACTCGGGCGTATTTCTGTAGACAAGGGTATGCCTGGACATGTTAGCCATCGTTCACACCAACAAGCGCTGCCACGTACGATATCAGGATCTTGACGCCAAACATAGTCGAGCGCTTCGACATAGTTCTTGGAGTCCTCTATCAAGATATCCACCACAAGATCGGTCTCGCCGTGCTTTTTAGCAAGATATGCAGCCTGCTCGTAGTATCCGCCTTGACGACACATGGCAATTGCTGTATCAAGATCAAATTTGAGGTCGCCAGGAGACTTGATGAACTTTTCAAGCTTGTTGATGTCTTTAAGCTTTGCGTAACAGTTGAGCAGCAGGGTTGTGTGGTCCGCAGTCGCTTTTCGATGTTCATGAAGTTGTTCAAGATATTGAATTAGGTTGTGAATGCGTTGCGTATCAAGGTACTATGAATATTAGCCTTGCTCATGCTTAGAAAAAAGCTCCTCACCTTGCGGATGACTTGTGATGGCTCAGTTGTATCAATGGCTCGAATATACTGAACCATGGCGCCGTCATAGTCAGCTTTCTGATACAGGTGATCGCCAAAGCGGCGGTAAATAAGGCTTTGCTGCTCATTATCCATTCCAGACTTTTGCGCCAGCTCGATAGCCAGAGGAAACATGTTCCTCTGATACAGCATCTCCAATCGTTGCTGCAGGCTTTTCTCATGATATCGGTAAACCTGATGAAATCAATAAGAGAGCACCGAAACCGGAGGCTCAGCTTACCTTGCCATCTTGGAGGACCGTGAAGAAATCACCCCAGATGTCAACAAAGTGTCCCACAGGCGACATCAAAGTCTCTGTGTGGCCGATGACCCGAAGATCCATATCCAGCAACACAAAAGATGACGCATTGAATAGTGAATTAGTAGTAGTATTACCAAAACGTCGCCTCATTGCCTCAGAATCTTTCGCAGTGCTGCTTGCTGGCGGACACGCAAGCGCAACATATTCATTGTAGACATCAATCTTGCTCTTTGGTGATTCGTACGCCTTGGGCGGCCCTCGACCGTCCAGTGTGTATGTGTAGATAGCATCGTCGCGCGCAACAATGACGCCGTCCGTATTTGGGTCACGCGTCATGCAACCCACTGCACATCCGGCATCTTCGATGGTCTTGGGCGGCAATCCATGACCCTTTTTGGATAAACCGAGCTTCAATATTCGCGAGGTCGTAGAAACGAACAGAGTGGTGAGCTTTTGTGCCGCATCCCATGCGAGTTCAACACCGGTGATAGGCTCTTCTGATTCGAAAACGATTCGTTGCTTCGTACCGAGATCGTGGACCAATTCACCTCGAATTACGGTAACTGCGCCGTTAGTGAATCCAACAGCGATTTGTGTAAGATCGTTCGTAGCCGTAAACGCAGATATCTTCAATCCGTCAGTTTCCAACGTAGGATCGGGCTCCCAACAAGACTCACGGGAAATTGCCGTCGGTTATTGTTGATCATGACCGTGCTTAGGCATGTCGGTGTGTTGGTCTTCTTAACAAGCTTGTCGAGCGCCCACACCTTCAGAACAGGCTCACTGCTCATGTCCTCCTATCCACACCGTCAGTCCATCAGTTCGTCATCTAAGCTTCAACAGCCCGTACCGCAACTGTCAACAAGAGACTTGTCCCTTCGACCTGGCGCATATGCGTGATGCTCCCGGCCTCGTAAGCCTGGAAGCGCTTGACAATCTTCCATGACTTGTTTATTATGCTGACGTATCCTTCGAAAGATCCAAGGAAGAGGCTGTCAGAGCCTGCGCAAACGCTCGAGATCTCGTTGCCCTCGAAGAGCTGTCGGGTTTCGTCGTCGGCGATGTTTATCTGGACGACGTCGAAGAATTCAAACGACTTCCACTGTGATTCATTATCAGCATGATAAGTCTCGAAGTGCACATGAACGGTAAAACCCTATGCGCGCACGATAACAGGGTGGTACTTACTGAGATGGCCATCTTGAAGCATTCGGGAATGTCTTGAATTGGAGAAGATGAGCCGCGGCGCGATGACGATGGTGGGACGCTGAAGCTGGGGAGCTACAGGAGCTTGCCTAGCGCCACAGTGGCTGCTACTCCAGGGGCACCCGACCTGTCATTGTAAAATCCATGTAAGGCTCCATGCCTTAGTAATCGACTTGAACCTTGAGCAGATCTTAATCAAGTAGAAAGCATTGAAACTTGAGAGTAATAATTTATTTTGCGTCTAAGAGAATTCTTTTTTGGAATAGAGATCAGACCGTTGCTATAGGACACGTGCCCTTCTTTGTTATCAAAAGTCTTATTTATGGCTAGCTCTCGTCATTAGACGAAAAGACATGACACCTGCAACCAATGTTTGGAAAGGATATTGACTAGAGTCGAGATGTTCGCTAATTTCCATAGGTTATGAGAGCGATTGAGTATTGTAACAATTATTGCATTGTGATCTAACTAGGTATTACACATGTGATCAGCTCCAAATGTCTGCTAAAATTCCGTTGGACAACCCTGTTAGAATAACAACCGGATTCCTTTATCTACATGTGCGTAGTGTCAAATGACACATCGATCAGCAAATGCATGTTGACCCCATTTCAGTCTCGTGTCCCTTTCTATTGCCCCAGAATACTGATCCGTAGAGCTTTTGCCTAATTTTCGTCGCTTCATATGGGGCTTATCTCCGTAGTGGGAAACAATAGAATGCGCGTCCTTCAAATGACTTTCCATCCCAAATCCATTCTCTCGCTATAGTCACATTTTTTGCCGGAACATGGGCAGAGCTCAACACCTTCTTGATATTTGATCTGAATCTGGATGTGATGCTACAAATCCCAGAAGGTGTAATATGTAAAGACCAGTTGGTGTCGTGAGGCGGTATCGTTATGAATACAGAGGGGACAGATCTGGGGGACTAGTGTCCGACCAACAGAGGGGAATACTCAATAGTAGACACAATCGAAAGGGCTTCGTTCAGGTGTCTTCCCGCGCAGGTTCTCCATTCAGTGGGTTCAATGAGCCAGTCTATGACGAGCATCATGTATAGCGTGAGGTTCAGAACTGTGGGCATGGAGCCAAAGGTGCCCAGATACTCGGGTCCGTATAATTTGGATACAATAAACGAAGAATCTTTCGAGCTAGCAGAAAGCTTAGGTTTGGCTTCCGTCGTGAAGCCTTCCTGGATGGCTAAATCGTTTGGTATGAAAGAGCTCATTTGCCTTTGAAGGTCCCAGGGGTTGGACTCGGTTGGATTCTCGCTCCATTGAGCACAGCAGGCAGCTGGTGTTACCAATGATGGCTTTGACCTTTAAAGTATTTGCCAATCTTCCAAGACGAGAGCGTGCCAGGTATCGAGACCTCGGCGAGCAAGAACACACCAGCCTTGATATAGGATGCTAAAATAAACTTAGCAAAAGGTATCCTAAATTTAGGCTAAACCTATACCAAGTTACCTAAATCTTTTCATCCTTTAGGATTAAGGTTCTGAGATTTCTTGCCTCTCCTAGCAATAGTGCTCTTTGAGAAGAACGTGATCCTGGTCATGGCTATCAGGAGCGAAAAGTTCAACCTGGGCGTCAATTTCAGGGTGCTCATCTTCCATGAACTCGATGAACCACTTCTTGGAGAGCTTCAGCGTATATAGAGTGGTATGGGCAAGGGGGTTCTGGGCCACCTTCATGTTCTGCTCTTCTGTTTCTCGAGTTCTTCGGATGTCAGACTGTCTTGGGCTGCCGCGAAACGTGCTTGCCGTTTCTCTCGATTGCTGAGTCGGGGCATGGCGACTCTAGGTAGAGTTTAAAGGAGATTGATGCCAGCAAGAAGGCATGGAAGGAGTTTAAATGTACGGGAGGCCAATGCAGTGTTGAATTTGACGTCGAAACGTAACTGCAGCAAAAATGGATCCCGGGAAACGGCCGAAAATAGCACAGCATGAAAGTGAAGTCAAAGTAGTAGAAGCCATTGATCTGGAGGTTCTAGGGTTAGAAGACTGAGAATTCCTTCAATATGAATGCAAAGACTTACTAGAAATCAAGGGGAAACGCCTCTCTGCTGTTCTAAATGCGTAGAGCGGATAGATAGCTTTGCCTATCGTCTCAAATCGGCCCAAGTTGCATGATGACTCTGACGCAATCAATGCGAATAATGATGAGAAAGATGGGAAACGATAGAGACTTTTCGAGCAGGGAAGTAAAGCAAGATAATATGCCAGCTATACCTGGGAGGTACGGTATTTGTCATGATGATTTCAACTCGAGGGGAGTAGGGATTCCGACCTCGAGGAAGTCTTCGATGCCATTCGCTTATTTTGGAATGAATTTCGTCATCAAGAACGTCGTTCGTTGCTTGTTCTTTCCGCAGAGCTCGAATCTGTGCGGCTGACTTGATGTCGTGTAGCTCCACGAGCATTGGATGGGGTGATGTGCGTATTGCCGGGCCTTGACAAGCAAACTCCAAGAATCCCCGTTCTTAGCGTTCCTGCTGACATAGTACTGGTGCATGCTTTCTTCAGATTTCTGAAAATCTGGGTCGATGTCTCTGAATTTTCAAGGTACGGCGATCCTGTGAATGCGTGGTAGTGGTAGGAGCTGATGGTCGGCAGGCCGACGAACTGCGACAGCATCCAGTAATTAGATAAGTCTTATCATGAAACGGCCCTTAGGCACCTCATTTGTCTGGTGCGGTCCATCGTTTGCGAATACAGCCCGCATGGCCCCCAGAGTGTGGATGGTGTCCACGGGGTAGAGAAAGCAGCGCAAAGCTGTCAAGCCAGGTGTTGTCGATCGGTGTCCCAGACATCATGATACAGTTTTAAACCTAGCCCGGAGGTTGAATATCGCTCTGTAAGTTCGGCTGCGCGTGTCTTTGATGGCATGGACCTTCTGGTAGCCCGAATATACCAGAGAGAAGACAAAGGCTGGGTCGAGCTGGATATTCACTGCGCTCAATTGATCCCGAACGAGCGACTCTGAGCATAGAGTAATATCTTTGTATGCGACCAAGTTCTGCTGACACTTGGTGATATGATGCGACGATGACCTTGTATTTGTAGAGCTGTATCGGGGATACCTGTTCACCAGCGAGTAGGAGAGCTGGGAGACAATCCTGTAAGACGGAATTAGATCCTAGGATATGAGAAATATGATAGCAACAACACTTACGTCTTTGAGGTACTTCTGGATTTCAGACATCCACTGGCGACAACAAGACCAGGGGGCAACGACCACACATGGACCTTATCTAATATAAGGCTTGCGTGCTATGATGGAAAGTGCCGAGAGAGTCTTGCCGAGACCATGAAGGTCTCCGAGAATCGTGCTTTTGAATATGAACTTCATGGACCACAGAGCCTTTGAGACTGCATATTGTTGGTGGGTTTTGAGAGCGATCTCGGGTCTGAGACCAGGAATTCTGTCGAGTGGTTTGAGGCGGTGTTTGGCTAACCATTCTCATGGCGTTGGCGTAATACTTGCAATGCCAATATGCAATGCATCCAGTCACTGAACGACTGCGTTCTGGCAAACACCAGGGTCAGAGTCGCTACCCGAAAAGTCACTTTCGGAGTCGAGGTCCAGATCAAATTCGCCGTCGGAGTCATCTGCCGAGTCGCCATCGCCGTCGTCCCCTTCATCCTCATCTTCGTAATCGAGGTTTGCTTCCTCGTCGAGATGTTTTTCTACGCGCTTGCGATCCGCTGCGTCTGCATTCTCAAGCCATCCACTTCCTCCCACCAGTACATCGGCGAGATCTTTCATTGATGGGAATGCTTCAGTCGCTTGATTCTCCATTTCTGCAGTATCTGCTTTCTGCTCGGAACTAAGGCCGGCAAAAGAGGTCGCCATCTTGCCAAATAGGAGACGTCGATGTTGATATTGATTAGCTGTAGATAAATATTAGCTTAAGTGAAATTCGTAAGTCAAGGCCGATATTATTAATGCGATGCGACATACCGATAGAGTTATTTCATATAGACTGTGTATCGGAGAACTGGAGTTCGTAGTGGGTGAAGTGAAATCGTGATGGAGGAGAGAAGTGGTGATGGAGGAGAAAAGGAGATGAGGTAGAGATAGAGAGAGAATGAAGTTTTTTTCTGGGAGCGATCCGGCGGGCAGTGAAATTCGCAGTTTTTGCTGCATTTTCCAACATTTCAGTGGCATCATCCTCAGTTTAGGGTAATGGTTGTAAAATATCCATCTCTACCTTTTACATCTCCAGAATATCACATTTCCCTCCCTTCTACCTTCTCATCCCCAAAACAGCACGCTCGCACAGCCGCACATATGTGCTCTATTTACTACTCACCTTAAACAAGGCCGATCATTTGATTCCCAGAAGAATCTTAAGGTATCTCCAACGTACTCAGCGCCGTTCAGTGGGAGAAAGGGCCGTAGGTACTATCTCAGCTGATCACGGTCTCTTACACGACGACCAGCCCTCGGGAGCTTTCTAGCAGAGATAGAAGTTGTCGAGTGTTACTTGAGCTGAGCCAATTCTTTCGACCGGCTTCCAACAGTAAACTTGCCGGTCAGTGACAGTCAGATTCACCGAATAACGCCTGAGCCCATCACAGTTTGTCACACGCCATCCAATACCACAAGCGCTGCTCAAATCATGATTGGCCCAACGGGGAACAACGAGAACGCGCTCCTCTCATTCCGCAGGGGTTTCTGGGTCGATGGGCTGCGGAGGGGAAGGCAAATGAGATCTCCGAGCCTCCCCATGGTGTCTCGCGGAAGAAGTGGGAGAAGCATGTCGTCCGAGGCCTTGGAGAAAGGCCAAGCCCACCGACATGAAAAGTTACTGGCCAAACAGTTATGCTATGCTATTTTAGTTCTTAGTCGGGTAAATCTCTAACGTACCAATTGGAGACCAAAGTCGAAAAGTACTGGAAGATGAAACGGAGTTTCATGTATCGGTCTGACGACCTATATGCAGCGTGTCGGTTTGTACAAAGTCCATCCGGACTGCACCACGGAGTAAATGCTGGATGAGGACGACAAAATCCCGATGAGCGAAGAAGAGGACATTGGTGAAGATACTGATCATCACCTCAGCACCGAGGATCCTACCATCCACGTTCATGATGGTGAGGCTATCATGAAGGCCGATGTCGATGAAGAGGACGCCTTAAACGTCGCCGATGACGGTGAAGCTAAGCTTGAGTAAACGGCTCGAACCGATGTCAAGGAGGGCGGCATATGACGTCGGGAGAGGGGGGAGAAGTAGTAGCACCCAGGAGATCTCTCAGAATGGAGATCAGACCCTTGCTATGCAATACCCGGCTCTTCGGGGCGTTCTAAATCCGGATCGGAAAGATGATGATTTAAATTTATCACGTAAAGCTAATCAAAGGCTCGCTCGTCTGCGCTCATCTAAACAATTGTCAGGGTATCATGAATGGTATATTAAGGGACAATCTTCCCTCGACTGCGTATAGTAAGTAAGCACCGAACCAGAATTCTATATAAGTCAAGCAAAACACCAAATACGCTCTCAATCCTGCCAAACCCGCCAGACCCAACCAACCCAGTACCGTAAAGCAAAACAAAGCATCAATCATTCGCAATAAAAATCAACACGCTCATGCCTCCTTCGTTCTAGAAGCTACAGGGGTATCTTCTTTCTCATTCTCGCTCGTCTCGTTGAATACCTCTCGTGGCGTAATTAGAGGACTGCTCAGACCACCAATGCTGCCGCTCACGCTCTCAGCTCGTCCATGACCAAGCAACCCACTTCGAACACTTGCAGCGTCCCCTTGTTTGGCGTAGTAGCTGTTTCGATCACCAGAAATCGCAGGCCCGACACCTGTTGCAGAGTAAATGCTCGTGCGTTCTGTTGCCATTCGAGGATTGCCGTGAATGCCGGGAGTAGTGGGCATACCCATCGGGTCGATGTTTGCACTCAAAACACTAAGTGGTAGACTTTCACGGCTGCCACCCCAAAGTGACGAAGGCGCAAGAGCACGCACAGACGCATCGGTATCGAGAGAGCGCCTTCGTCGTCGCTTACTTGATGACGCCAAAGTCAGGATAGATGCGTTGTCTGTAAGCAGATTGTTGGCGGTTGCAGACGTGTAAGTCGTTGGGTTGCCAGTTGGCGCCAAATGGGGCGGAATGGCTGATGCTGGTGCTCCTGTAGTGGGGAACGGTTGGGTGAATTGAATGGACTGCGTGTTGCCATGGTGCTGTGAAGCATGATTCTGAGCTTGCCCTGCCCCGTTAGGCGCCATTGACTGTATCGTAGTCAAGGTCGTCGTCAGAGACCTCACAGATGGTGCTGGACTCGAAAATGTACTGTCTCCCCCCCTCCTAGATTCAACTCCTCCACCGACGGTACGGCTCGTTCCAGCGACAGAACTTGCCCTATGGCTGGGTGCCATAAGTGAATGGGAGGCCTCATGATCTGTCAAGACCGTACCGGTCACGCTTCCACGCCCGATCGTTGGCGGTCCCTGGTCATCTCGAGATGTCCGAGTGGATCGGTCCACACTGGTATTGCTTGTACCCGTCTGTGTGGTGGTGAAAGTGCATGCACTCGTTCCGTTGGTTACACCGTTGCCGACCTGTCCAGATTCAGGGTAGGGGTTGTTCTTCTTGTGGCTTCGTTTCTTGTGCCTCTTTTGACGTTCACCATCGGATGATTTGAAGTTAGTGAGTTTCTTAACCCATGTCGAAAACGGTCTCCTGCGTTGACCTTGACGGTCTGAAATGTTAGCATCAGGCATTGAATTGTGAGGCTATCGCATAGTGGCGATATCGCGTGATGGTAAATCTCATAAACATGAACAATGCTTCAACACTCACCATGCTCTGGAGGTATCGTGTCGGTCGTCGCCATCAAATTGAGAAGAAGTCGTTGAATCGAATCGAAACGCTAGGTAAAAGCTACCAGAACAGTCGTTGGGCAGCGGGCGGAGGCGGGGAGACAATGAACAAAGTAGAGAGAAGAGAGGCTCGCTCGAGGTAGAAAAGAAACGAAAATGATGCGTCAATCGTGGATGGAAGACAGAACAACGAAAGGCGAAAACTAAGGGATGAAGCTAGAAGAGACGTCGTCAGCAGATCAAAGTGTGTGGCATGGCATGTAACAGTACGGACACAAAGGCTGAAAGCGGCGAAGCATGATGGTACGAAGGTCGGGATCTGGATCACGTGATGGATCTGTTGCATGACGAGACAACTACCTAAACGACACGGACCAGAAGACGACGATCCTTCCTATTCGTTCATGGCCTATCATTGACTCAAATGTAGGCACCTCCCAACGTATCAAGTCCCCTTTATCCCTTATGTCTCCCGTAGGTACCCGTTGAATCTCCAGTGGCTTCGAGCCTGGACTGAGCTGCCTATAAGCTCAAGGCACATCTTTTCTTGGCGCCACCTCCACCTCGCGGACCCTGGATTCGGGGACGGTTACCCACTGTGCCTTAATTAGATCGCCCTAAACCCAGGTGCCCCCTAGCTACCTTACAGCTCACCTCAGTTTCAGCTCGCTTCGACGTCATTTCCTAACTTGAACTTTGAAACTTTTCAACACCACAACCAAAGACCAACTCTACACAAACAAGCATGATCTGCTGTAGAGTATGATCATCAGGCAACTCCCTCAGGATGTTGTCGACAAGATTAAATCATCGGTCAATATTACTTCTCTCAACGGCGTTGTCTGCGGTCTTATTACAAACTCCTTAGACGCTGGCGCCTCCAAGATCAACATCTCGATCGACTACAGCAGGGGAAATTGTACCGTTGAAGATAACGGGTCCGGAATCCCACCCGAAGAATTTAAAGATGGCGGGGGTCTCGGGAAGCTCCACCGTGAGTGAAACGATATTACATACTTACGTGAAGCTATTTGTACTTACGCCTTCGCAGATACATCCAAGTTCCCTTCCAGGTCTTCTGTTCATGGGAAGCATGGTAATTTCTTAGCATCCCTTGCTACCTTTTCCCTTCTGGCCATTACATCTCACCACCAAAGGCATATCTCACACAATTCTATCTCATTTCACAATTCTCGAATACTGGCTAGACATTTGCCTTCGCTCCCTGAATCACGGCTTGTCAACTTTGATCATGGCACTCGCACGACTGTTCGAGATCTCTTTGGCAATATGCCAGTAAGGGTCAAGCAGAGAGTTACGTTTGCTGAAAGGTCTGCTCTTGACAAGGAATGGTCGAGGTTGGTTCGAGCCGTCGTGGCCCTGCTCCTTGCTTGGCCATTCGGTGTATCCGTTTCGCTCAAGAACACAGGAACCCAGCGTGAATTGCGGTTTCGGTCATCAGACAAAGCAGACATCATGTCTAGAACCTCTCGACTTCTCACACAAGCTGGCCTTGCCGATTCAGACGACGCAGATACCTGGGTGCCCATATCAGCATCATGTGGGCCGATTTCCGTCAAAGGCGCTATCTCCACGAATCCCGTTGCAACAAGGCGCTCTCAGTTTATCAGCCTTGGAATTCAGCCTGTCAGCAACGACTTTGGCACGGATGTTCTTTATGAAGAAATCAACAAGACATTTGGAAACTCTAGCTTTGGTGTGATTGACGGTGACGAAGACCACAACGGTAACTCGCCGAAGCTGGAAGAGTTTACAGGAAGAGATTTAAAGAGTAGGAAAGGCATCGAGAGATGGCCCATGTTCTATCTCAAAATCAGCACTACAGGGTCGGAGGGCCTCGGCAACCCCGATCGACTTGACAGTCAAGGCCAGACGCTATCTGCAATCATTGATCTTTTGAAGGCGACTTGTTACGGATTTCTCAAAAAGCATCATTTTCGTCCACAAAAAGTTCGATTAGCCCCCGAGGAATCGTTATTCTCAACAGCAAGAACGTTGGGCCGGTCGAAAAAGCCTAAGAAGCAACCAGCCTCATCATCAAATAGCTCGAGAGCTAGTTCCGCCACTCCTGTCTCCAGATCTGGTTCACTTGGAGCACGAGCAGACAGCCCCTTTGAGGGTTGGCACCGGGTCAAAGTTGGGAGAGCTACGCCACTCAGCGCCACCTCAAAAGCTGCGGATGTTCGTACAAAGATGCGAGACGAGTCGTCGCTGGGTCGTCTTGTTGGTGAGGGCGGGAAACTGTTGCGCAAGCCGTTTGATGAACCATTCCCTGAACCAGAAGATGAGAAAACAGGCTCCTCTGCAAACAGTGGTGTGATGTTGGACGCATGTACTATTGATGACACAACAGGTGGTAGTGACACAAGCAGCAGTGTGACCTGTCAAGGTGCACAGAAGCGAGACAAGCATCCTAGCAAATGGCTCCAGAGTGTCATCAGCTCATGGGAGAATCCCATTTTTCACCCTGCAGAAGCATTGGTGCCGTGTATCGATGGCTCAGCACAAGATCAACTGCATACGTGTGGACATGGGGGCGTTCATGTTGGCTTCGAAACAGGCTCCATGAGCCTCAGTGGGCGAATCTCACGTCACGCGCTTGCTCACGCTACTGTGATAGAACAGGTCGACCGTAAATTCATACTCGTGAAACTTCCCCTTGAGCGTGCAGTATCTGGGACCTTGGCGCACGAGAAGCAGAGTTCTGCGTTGGTCATGCTGGATCAACACGCAGTCGATGAGCGATGTCAAATTGAGGACCTCATGGCGAGCTATTTCACCCACGACCCCTTGACAAACCAAACTTCACCAGTCATAGAAAATCTCGACCGACCCGTAATCTTCGAAGTCTCAAAAGAAGAATGGTTTCTTCTAGAACAATATCGCGATTACTTTGCTGCTTGGGGCATCACATACCAAACACCCATCTCCTCACAAAACAAAATCATAGTTACGGGTCTCCCTCCAAGCATCATCGAACGGTGCAGATTGGAACCCCGACTTCTCATCGAACTGTTACGAACAGAAGTTTGGCGAAGCGTGGATAGTAGTGTTCCACTTGTGCGACCACCAACCACAACCACAACCCCTGACAAGCCGTTGATATCACGTTTCAACGGATGTCCAAGGGGTATTCTGGAATTGCTACACTCCAGAGCTTGTCGAAGTATGTTTGTCGTCGATTATTTGCTCCTTCTTTACTGACTTTGTGTGCTAGGTGCAATCATGTTCAACGATGTTTTGTCAGTGAATCAATGTGAGGATCTCATCGATCGCCTGTCGCGTTGTGCATTTCCCTTTCAGTGCGCGCATGGTCGGCCCAGTATGGCGCCCTTGATTGATCTTGGAAACGGGGGCAAGTTTGGCGGTTGGCAAGAATCAAAACGACAGAAGGCGGTTTCATGGAAGAGCTGGCTAGAGTCCTGATGGGTTATGTGCATTTCTCGATACCCGTGTTACATAGAGCTTGTTTTTACATTTCAGCATAAGTATAGACCTTTATGCATCCAAAGCAACATTTCATTGAACCGTTTATGAAGCAAATATGCAAGCAACTAGGGATATCTTTCTAGGTTTACAGGCATTTGACAAAACTCGGACAAAGATCCCAGTGATGAAAACAGCAGTCATCTCTGTCATCGACGCCTTGATAGCAAGCCACCATAACCAGCGCTATGCTGAAATCCGCTCTCCAACGCCGTAATATACATCCAACGCCTCATGTGCAGCAAAGGCCTGGCTACCTTCGTATGACCCGTTGTAAAGAGAAAGGGTATGATTTGTGAAATTTAGGTCATGGCTCATTTCGTTGACTCGCGGCTCTTATGCGATATCGAATGTAAATCAGAAATAGTGAGTTACTCAAAAGTATGAGTATAAGTGGTGAGTGTTTAGGCCGCCCCGGCTTCCTGCGACTCATCAGTCTGTGGATTTGCGGCTGCTTCGGCCAAATGGCGATCAACGGCGTCGAGTTGTCGCTGCTTCGCTTCCTCTTCGGTCTCTTTGATCCAAATCTTGTTGTCATGATCCCAACGGTGTCTGTAAACTAGGTTAGCAAGTCAATGTTTGAGGCGACGCCCCGTCAACGGTAAGACGGTGAAACAGCTATGGTGGCAACATACCCTGCCCAACTCTCGGTGACTAAACTCTTTGTATCATACTCGTCAACCAAGATCTTATTGAAGTTGAATGGAACGCGAGCTTTGACGCCCTCGAACTCGGTGATACGCATAGGCCACAAGTCCTGGCTCTTATACCGATGCTTGTTTTTGCAGCTCCAGACACCTGGGCGGTCTACCTCGCGCTCACGGAGGCCAGTAATATCAACGTACATGCCATTCTGCATGTCAATCCAACGGCCATCGATAATATTTCTTCCGTCTGAGCGGTCGATATCAACGTGGTGGGGGTTGATATCTAGGAGGTATCTCTTCGAGATAAATTTCCCCGAGGCAGTTTCTGTATAGTTCCAACTATGCTCAGTACGATTGAGGTTGTCCCCGATCCATTGAAGGGTATTGTTTGACACTTGAACGTCAAGATCGTAGTCCCAAGGCATGATCTGCCCGTTCCACCACCAACCAAGAAGGGTTCCATGAGCAATCCATGTTTCCACGCCGTAACTATTCATATGGAACAAATAGCTTCGAATTAGATCTCGGAGGACGAGACGGTGTTCTTCATACGAAACCTTCGATTCGAAATAACGGTTGTCATAATGACCAAGCTCGATATTTCGACCGGCTTCGACGAAGTATTTCGGTGTCTTTTCATCTGCACGTTTGGCAATCGAAGACGAAGCTTCAGCGTCCCGAGTTTCGTGGAATAGTGGGGGAAATGCGAGAGCGGCGGTTGTTGAAGAGAAGGAAGCGAGGCTCCAGAGGAGCAGCGACTTTACTGAACGCATGGTTGCTGCTGTAGGGTCGGATTATGCTAATGGTAGGAAGGAAGACGGAGGAGAGGCTGGCAGTCGAATGAAACGTATGCGGAGGCGATGCGCTTGATTTGTAGAGGGAGGAATGTCATGCAACGGGAGGTGGGCGGATCGGATCGTCACAAAGTTGAAATCCTCGATAAGAAAAGTAAGGGAGAAGAGGTAGCGATACTTTTTGATCCAAGAGAAATAAAGGAGAAAGTGCCGAGAGAAAGAGAGGGATACAAATGAGGTATCACAGACAATGTCAACAACGCATGATCGTTATTAGGAGTGAAGAGAAGAGGAGGCCCAGAGATAAGAGAATGTGAAGAAGAGACGGTGATGAGGGTCTCTTTCCTTGAAATGAATGACGGAAGATGTGGGTTCCTTATCCCCAGCGGAAGGAACAACCCGAGCAGGGGAAGAGAATAAGAAAGACGCAAGTGCAGGCGCAAGTGCAAGGAAGACCGGCAGGTGGGCGGCGCCGCGACTGTTTCCAGGGGGCGCGGGGCACGCGCCTCCTTGCCTAGAGCGGGATTGCATTGCCTTAGCTGATTGAGTGTAAGAAAATGTATCAGTAACAGTGTGACAGTGACAGACATCCCGTCCAATTGTAAGACACGAGTATCATGTTCATTAATCCGGGCCATATCAGATCTGAAATCATCATGCGATACTTGAGGCTTTGGACTTGATCGACTGTTAAAGTTTATCTCCCCCCAACGCCTTCAGTGTCATTTCCATTCCTCTCATCAAAATTAGAGCCTCAATCAAACGCCCAAAACTCGACTCTATCCGTTTTGGACAAGATATACGTCAGCTGCACGGCAACCAGCATCCGAGTACCGCCAAACTGTGTGTATTCGTCGCACGCAACGACACAAAAACATCTTGGCTGTGTAATAATGCGCCTTCGCCGAGAAATGCCAATGTTTACACCGAATGCTCGCAGCGACTAGGAATACGCGGACACTGGAGAGTGGACATTGTATCGGTTGCGCTAGGCCCCGCACAGGAAAGAAGTCGTGTGCTGTTGATCATCATGATGGGCTTTGCCAAGCGTCAGTGAAATGAGGCCAAGACGTGCTACGGAGTAAATCCAACTGTAAAATCAAGTTTCCAACCCACCTCGACAATGCATGGGTGCAGACGTTGAATGGAGACTTTGTGAGGAAACGGAAATACGGCATATTATTCTTTGCGACTAATAAACGAAAATGCTTCGAGACTGCAGCCACAGTTTTAAAGATAGATTGAACATCAGCCCTTCACTTAAACTGCGGACCGAGCGAGACTTTATCGGTGGCCCCATCTGGCATGGTCAAGATCTTGGATGCGTCGTCATCATCTTTCCGATCCGGATCTAGCACGCCCCGAAGCCCCGGGTATTACATGGCAAGGGTCTGAACTCCATTCTGAGAGAATTCTTTTTAGACTTGACATTTAAAAAACTGGACCACAATGGAGCTGGCCTAACAAATAACACTCCAGAGTTTAATCCTTTCCATTTAATTAAGATTTACTCAAGGTTTGAGTCGATTACTAAGACATGCAACCTTATGTTAGCAGAACCCTACGACACTCCAACGATACAACACTTGGCAAGCAAAAGGGGGCCAAAACACCAAAAGTTGGTATCACGAGTAGGTCTCGTGAGGCGACTCTCCCGCCGGGAATTGAACCCGGGTCTCAAGCGTGACAAGCTTGCATACTGACCACTATACTACGGAAGACGAAACAGGCTAAAGCCTGCTGTAGCGGGTTTGTTGCAACGGTGCTGCGCAAGGAGATATATATCGGAAATGTTCGACTGCAATGTTTTCAACATACACTGAATTAGTAGGTAGAAAGTGAATAGAAGTTTCTGCAATGCGACCAGAGTTAAAAGAAGACTATTCGACTCCATTTCTCCACGGCTTCTGTTGTTATGAGAGCAGAGTTTCCGGCTTAAAGTAACACAAACGCAAAGAACATATTCGCCGATATAACATGTTTAATATTCCTGCTGTCTAATATCAAGGTTTAGACTGGAAACCTAGATATCATGACGGCCATATATAAAGAGCTGTCTCCCCAAAACTTTACCTCTCCAGGAATCACGCTTGTTTTTCAGCACCGCGCGCGCGAAACGATATACGGCATGCCCTCAATAGATTTGCGGTATCTTCACTGAAGGTCGTCAGGATGACCTGAGGGAGTTCTTTCATCAGTGATGAGATGCAGCTGTGTATGTCGGACCGGGCTGAGGCTTGGCGACAAGTAACAGCGTACAGTCTTCTGAGATGATGCCGACAAGACGGGATGACAGAATGTATGAAGAACGGCAAGCAAGGGAAGATGACCAACATGTTAGAGCAGGGCTTGAAAGATAAAGTGGAAGGATGGTTCGAAGAGCGAAGGGAATACGAGGAAGAGGAAGACGTCTGGTGTCCTGGTAACGGGCAGACAAGATGAAGGGGAGGGGATGGTGGAAGATGGTGATGGAAGAGGATGAAGAGGATGAAAGAAGATGGACAAGATGAGAACAGAGCTGGACGCTTTATTGCCGAACGCAGTGGGTATTGCACTTTCTGTAACTTCACACGATGGAGAGTGATTCTTGCCTTGAAGATGACTCTGGTTGATGAGACAGGAAGGAAGTTCATCACTTGGTGATGACTAAACGGGAGAGATGAGGCAGGTATGTAATTCCATCTTCCCCACCTACTGCTTTCTTGACTACCAGACTTCCTTCCTTTCCGTTTTTCTGGCTCTCTTATTCAGGTAGGCACGATTTTATTGACCTTTCGACTACCTCCTGTATACCTAGGCACTTGCATTTCCCCCTTTTTGATCCAGCTCAACCTGAGACTGGCTACCAGATGTTCCGTGAAAGGTCAAGATAGTTTGTGATCTCCGAGGTCTTACTGGCGTCAGTCTCCATGAGCTGGTCTTCTAATAATCAAAGTGGAGGTATATTACGCGACGATGTTCCCACCCTCACTACAACAGGTGATAACCTGCTCTTCTTCTGTAGTAAAGTGGTCAGTACTTGTGACGCTTGAGACCCGGGCTCAATTCCCGGCGGGAGAGATCCAGCTATCTGCGATACGCAGATTGTCTTTTTGGTATTGGTGGACATACTTGATTGATCTCATTCTTCACTGTTTTGCATTATAGGGCAACGATGGGCAAGCAATGTTTTGATTTCGAGTCTAGCTAAAGGTGGTGTCTTTAAAAAGGTGCTAAAATAAACTTAGTAAAGAATCTCCTAAGCTTGGGCTAAAATTACCTAAACATTGTGATTATTTAGGCTTGAGGTCCTGAGTCTTCTTCAGGTCCTCCCGTTGGGTTGCCTCGGACAGGAGTTGGATCCAGGGCGCTGGCGGTCGGAAAGGAGGGACCATCTTCATTATAACGAGGCTGTCCCATGATATCGGAACTTGGGTACCAGTGCTGCAGTTGGTTCAATGTACGGTTCCTCTGTCGCTGAGTGACTGTCGTCAGATTCGCCTAAAACAAGCTGGCGAGAATACAATATCCCCAGCACACTTTGTCACGCCCGCCTCCGTTGTTCTTGGCCCTCAAAGTAACGACTAACGCGAAAGAGCGTGCTTGCCTGCCGGGGGGGAGTTTAAATCGATCGAGTAGGGCAATCCAGTTTTCCTCATTTTCTGCCGGGTCTTCTTTGGCCCAGGCATTCCACTGGCGCACCAAGGCGTTGTATCGCTCAACTGTTCTGGGATCATCATCATTCCGGGGGCACCTGATCCACCTATTATTGGGGGGGTCGAGGGCTTGGTTATTTGTACTGTTGTTTGTATGAGGATTCATTATGTAGCCCAAAAGTTGCTGATATGGAGACTGGAGAAGTGTACTGGAGCTGAAATGATGATGGTGAAAGAAGAATAGCTTTTACTACGTAGGTAAGGTAAGGTAGGTAAGCCAGGGGGGTTAAGGATCCTTCCTCAGGCGACATCAGACATTGATATATGGAAGGTAGCAAGATGAACTCAGCAAAGGATATCCTAGATTCAGTAAAAGATGTGCTAAACTTATCCTGAGTTACCCAAGTCATTTTATCGTTTAGGATCGAGTTCCTAAATCTTCTTTCTTTACCCAGGGGATGCAGTCAGTAGGAGACATCTCGTGCACAGGAACCTGTCGGCGATATGTACCTAGGTACCTAGTAACAGAAACCAGACATACGCCATGCCAGAAGGAGAGAAGATTCGAGGAAGCCTCGTTGCTGGGTACGTCAGCTGTCGTCCAAGGGAACTTGGTAAGAAGAAACGTGGATCAGAAAATACAGGTTGAAGAATCATGTTCATTCTTGAGATAAGATAATGATGACTCGCTAATATCCAAAATGACATGGTAAGTACCTTATCCATTCAAAAGACCCATCGCTAATACCCAATCGTAGCATGCTTATATCCAAAATCCATACCATCCATATCACAGCTTAGAATCGCCACCTGTGGCCAGGGTGCTTCCAGTCCAAGTTGGCAATCTCCTCGGGTGAGAGGCCTGCAAGCTCCTGCTCGACGTTCTTCTTGTCGCGTCGGTTGTTGTCCCACTTCATCCAGAAGTAGCCGGAAATGCTGAGGATGAAGATCATGCTACCAGTGGCACAGTTGAGGCCATTGCCGATGGGGAAGTTGGGGGCGTCCTTGACGAGGTAGGACCAAGTTGCGATGAGACCACCGATGTTGCCAAACATGACCTGTTTAAGTGTTAGAGAAGGGTTAATGTGGTCGATGGGAGAGAAACTTACGTTCATGCCGATGGCACTGCTTCGTGCGGTGTCACTGACGACGTTGGCGCTGATGTGGGCGTTGGTCATGGTACCAAGAACCATACAGGTACTGGCAATCAGGAAACAAGCACCATATCGAACGCTAGGAGTCTCAGAGGCCAAGAACATGGCGTATCCGATAATGACGGTGGGGGCGGACAGGATGATGAAGATCTGTCGTCTGTCGAGATACCAACTCAGAGCAGGGAAGGCAACAGCAAAGACGGCTCCGACGGCGTAGGGAGGGACACTGTGAAGCTGCTTCTGGACGGTGCTGTACTCGGGGTAGATGGCTCCGACGATAGTGGGGAGGAAGAAAGCAAGACCCTGGACAGTGATGTTGTTGAAGAGGAAGATGAAGGCGATCTGAAGAGTGACGGGGTTGGAGATACCACGCCAGAGCTTGACTCGGTCGATACCGTCGATGACCTCGGTTTGAGCAAGACGCTCAGACTTGACACGGGCGATGCAGAGATCCTTCTCCTCCTGGGTGAGCCATCGAGCAGTCTCGGGTCGGTCGGTGAGTGTGACGAAAGCAATGAGACTAAGACCGATGGTGATGATACCCTCAATAGCAAAGATCATTCGCCAGTGGTGAAGGCTACCGAAGTGGGGGAGCTTGAGGATAGCACTGGCCAAGAGACCACCGAAAGCACCAGCAAGAGGAGCCATGACCATGTAGAGAGAGAGACGGAAAGTCAACTCAGAGCGCTTATACCAACGGGAGAGATAGTATGCGATTCCGGGAAGCATACCAGCCTCGAAGATACCGAGGAGGAAACGAACACCGCAGATGGCGGCCTGGCTGTGGACGAAGGCGGTAGCGACACTGACGATGCCGAAGGCGAGAGAGGTCGCAGGGAGGAACCAGCCGGGACCCATCCATTTACAGCAGACGGTAGCGGGGATCTCGAAGATGATGTATGAGATGTAGAAGACGGAGAGGATCTTGTTGTAGTCGTAGCCTACGAGCTTGAGATCCTCTGTCAATCCAGCGATACGGGCATTACCTGGGGAGTATGTGTTAGTGAAGGTTGATGTGTTAGGAGTGGGAGAGTGACTCACCGATGTTGGCGCGATCGATAAAGCAGAAGAGATACAAAACTGCGACGGTTGGGACGGTGTACAAGTCGAGTTTCCATCGTAGTCGTCGCTCAGCAGCTGGGTCGAACTGGACAAGAGAGTTACCGTAGCTGTAAAGTATCAGTATGAGTTTTTATCTTAAGTCAGTGAGATACTCACGCGTCGGTAGCAGTGTGACCGTGACCAGCAGCATCATGATAATCGTTAATGACACCTCCCTTCATCTCAGAGCGCTCATCAAACCCCTTCTCCTGGTCCCTATCAGATACAGCCATGACGGGCAAGGTCTCACAATCAAGAAAAGAAAAGAATCAAAGTTGATAGGTCTTCAAGCTTCTGCGAACTGATGCTTGAGATACAGAAGGACCAAAACATTAAATAAAGGGACAGGAGCAGGGTCTTGATATAGTAAAAGCCAAGGATGGATAACACCTCGGGCTACCGTGTCGGGACAAGCAACCCCCCCAGTTCAAGGTGTCTAGATTGGCATTTCCCCTCACGAAGCTACTGGTACCGAGACTTGCTGTTGCATGGCAATCAATTTCTTTGGAGTGTGTGTGTGTCAGTGTGTTAGTTCAAAGAGGATTTTTGCCCTAGGAGCGGTTTAGCTTGGGGGGGGACAAGGGGGTGGGTTTTGACCCCCCCGCAAAATGTGATATCTTATTTCTGGCTATGCTTTCATCCGCCGCGGAAACAAATCACCACCCCTGGTCTATTGATATGCAGCTATGGTGATAGGTTGACTCGGCTAAAATGTTGAGAGTGTCCCAGTGTAATTCATCGTCAAGGCGCTGTGTCAGTATCTTGTAAGCGACGGAGGAGATTCGCCGAAGTTGAGAGTCATAACAAGCTTAAAGGTTTACTTGAGATAGACTAGAGAAACTAGCAAATAAGTCTAGATTTCGGGAAGTAGTCTCAGGTGCGGGGAAATTTCACGGGCTTTACTGCCAGAGAGAGAAGAGGGAGGAGGTGGTTTTCCTGCGTTGTGTTGGAGATGGATGAGAGTGAAGATCATGACCTAGAGAGTGAGCACAACCAGGTACGTATTCTCACTACCACCACGTGGAAAGGGATAATACATGTAGCATCCACAAATTCTCCAACTTTGCCGTATGCATACACTTTTCTGTTCAAATGTAACTGTACATTGTCGTTTTGGTTGACTCTCCCCCCGTGTTATACAGGCTTCCCCAGGTTTTGCGAATCTCATCTTACGATAATCCCGCTGCTTCCCCAGATTCTCTCTCTCAATTCCACAAAACCAACGCTCATTACCTAGCAATCGTAAGAGTGAGATCTTTTTCCCCGGATTTCTGGGGTAGGTTTTGCCTGGTTTGAATGGTCGATGCGAGGTCTCGATGCGGAGGTGGAGGGATGAGGGTCATTCTTGGCACGGACCAAGAAATGGTCGGCAATTGGAGTCGGCAACTAGAAATTGGAGACACCAAGAGAGAGAGAGACTCGTCATATTCACTGTGTAAGAGCGTGTGAATGAGAGTGAGTGTATCCATAATTCTACAACAATTACGATGCATTCAATCACTGAGAGTGGCAATATAAAACTCTATCCCACATACTTGTATCCCACTTGATTAGCATATATTTTCGGCTATTATACTCGGTTCTTGTCTATTACGATGGTAATCATGGCATCTGTCCATACAGTGAATGCTCTTATAGCCCAATACTCTATCATGACCATTCCCTAGTTATACCCATAGCCACAACCACAACCATAGCTTAACATCAACTAACATCGTCTATCTAGCATAAGCATAACTAACCGTCCATCATACCATTCCCTCTTTAGCCTCACCAAACCCCCGGGATAACAGCCCACCTCCTCCCAACCTTGTCCTCTCCAAATCTCTCCAAGTACCATCTCCGTCCCCTGACAGCCCTCGGAAACATGGCAAACATCTCGTTCACCACAAACGCCCTCGCAGGCGCGCATCCCCAGCCCGCCGCCATCCAGAACCCAGCCCATTCTACCCACTCGCACAGGTAGTGAGGGTACAGCATGTACCGGAACAGTCCCGCCTGCGGAATCTGGTAGTGCTTCTCCACGCCGCCCTTGTTGCCCGCGTGGCCGTCCAGCTTCGCGCGCTCTTGCCGCTGGGCCTCGCGCCGGCGGATGTCTCGTAGTTCCTCGTCGTGGAAGAAGTTGCCAGATAGACCGAGATAGAAGATTAGAATACCTGATGAGAATTGCAAGATGGACGATTGTGACGACCATGCTGCTTCAGTGGTAGGTCCATAGGCTGCGAGCCATGATCCAATACATGTTGCGTTGCAAATCTGAAAACTGAAGGCAAGCAGCCACACGGCGATGTGTACCGGTGACATGGAAGGCTGAAGATAGGGGAACATGACAGCGCGGTAGGAATAGTGAATCACCTACATGCCATCCAACGTTAGCCTTCATCACTTACTCACTTACTTACTCTTCATAACGCTACCTCGGGTAGGTAGTTCAAGCCCTCCCCCTCAACGGCAATACGCACGGGAGCATAACGAATTGGGGAAATACACTTACAAACAGACCCGCAAGCACTTTGTTCTGCCACGGAAGATCGTCGATTCCATATTGTTCAGGAAGAACTTTCATCAGGTACAGCAGCGTCAGAAAACCAGGGGCCTCCATGGTCAACCAGCCAATACGGCCGGGGAGGTTAAGACGGCTTGTGACTGAGGTTTTGCCCATGCCATACCAACTGGTAAGCCATTGCATCGAGCCAATCTGAGAGTATTAGGACCTGTATTATTTCACGTGCTATTATTTTTTATAATGCTTACAATTGGGTAAGATATCTGCCAGACTTTGAGCATCAGGTCGTAGTTCTCCCGAGTGGGTGGTAACCACCCTTCGATAATAGCCATGATGACAGCGTCTGCGCCTCAACAACGCAGCAGAAAAAAGGGTTCAATTCGAGTCTCTCAGTAAAGAAAGAAGCAACTGCTGTTGTTTGCAGAAGAATTGATCAATGATGAAATTCAGTCTGTGTTTCCATGATGTCAACAAGGTTGAAGCGGATACTAGGTGTAGCTGTGCAACGGCCATTTTGACACTCTCCACCGCCTGTACAATTGCCCATGATGGTCGGATATTTAGTACATCTACCCCTGGTGTGTCACACGAGAGCAGCGATGCAGCTATCAGGATGTAGGAACAGCTTCCGTTGGTCTGAATTGGGGTGCGATAGCACTGTAAGACGAACTATCCATATTGAATCCTCTTCAAGGGAGAATACTTAGTCTTACGGAAGGGTGTATACATACAGCAACATTCAAGTTCCCTCAGTCGATCTCAATCAACTGCCGTGTTCTCCAAACTCAAACAGGTATCAGATATTGCCTGTCTTCCGAGGTCCCTTGTAACATTGAGTAATTAACGGCATTGAATTATCACATGAAAGAATTTAACAAAGTTATTCTACAGTAGTAGCTTAAGGTATCACGGCCTGTAGTGCTGAGCAAGCCATATAAGGGGAGACAAGAAAACTTGACATGTCTATGCGAAATGATGAGAGTTGGTATTGGATAAGAGGTAAATAGAGTCTAATCTGCCTAGAAGGGAAAAAACCTAATGTGTTATTTTTACCAAGACACCGAGGTCTATCTGACCGAGTGGCAGAAGTTGAGGGCATCATCAATCAATCAATCTATGCGAACTGATGAAAAGACTCTAGTGTATTTGTTATGTACTTCATATAGATTTAATAGACCTGAGATCAGATGTTCCTGGTACCTTACCATGAGTTCAGAGGCTCTGTTACTCTCTGGGGACAGATATCGCTAGACACAGCTTCACTCACTTAAACATCCACAAGAGTTACAAGACAATTACTGAGGAATGAAATTTACTCAGATACACCCGTCCATGCAACAAACACCGCTAAACTCCCAACTCCTAATTCCCAAGTCAAGACTCCGTCTCTCATATGCTCATAAAAAATCACATCACAATACAGTCCCTCTCCCTCTGCCCACCGCCATTTACCCCTACCCCCGGCCCCGAAGGCCGTCTGCCTGCAGACTGCCCAAAGGGTCTCTGCCCCACTGGCATTGACGAATTCACACTCGCAGCAGTACTAGTCTGCCTCGATATCGTAGGGCTGCTGTTCGGGTGGCTCGGGTGTCCTACCGGCGGCTGATACGTCCTGTCGTGCGCCGACTGCTCGTAGGAAGGCGGCGCATCGTCTGCTGCTGCATCTGCTGGTCGTGACACGGGTGGCCGCGGTGGTTGAGCCGGAATGAGGGATCTCACTCTTTGGGCGGGTACTCTGGGCTGTGCGTTGGTTGTGTTTGTGGTGGGCGCGCTGACGGAGCTGTTGCGTCCTGGGACGAGACCAGTGGCTCCTCTGGTGACGCCTCCACCTCGTGGAGCTCCTCTTGCAGGTTGTCCACCTCTTCCTCCTCTACCTCCGTGGTTGCCACGTGTTGCATTCCCTGGTTGAAATGCCTGTTGCTCGATAAATTGCTCTGAAAGCATGCTCTCTCTTCGTCTTCGGGCTTCCTCTGCTCTATGTCTTTCCTCTTCCTCTTCTTGCAGTTGCAACGCAAGAGCCAAATCTCTATCTTCCTGTTCAGCATTGGGACTCATCGGCGGCTCATCTTCGTGTCTCCCCTTGCCCCTTCGATTCTGTACCGTCGTCCATTCTCCGCCATCGTTGTTGGAGTAGTTGCCCGCACTTGTCGAAGGAGCAAGGCCGCCAGATCCCACAACTCGGAAATCTCCTGAAAGATATTCGGTGTTGCCACCATTGACATCCGATAGTGTCTCCCATACGATTTCGTCGTGAGACTTGAATCCTGCGTCCGTCACAAGCGTGACGAGCTGCATCGACTGCGGATGACAGTACAATGTACTGAAATGGTCATTTCGGAAAAGAATGGCAAATGTACCAGGCCGAATGGCTTTACCAATAACTTCAATGCCCCAAGGCGTAAGTTGGGTTGCAGAATTATCCAAAAATTCCTTGATGATGACAATATCTTGGTAAAGTTGCTGCTCATCTTCTGTGAGTCCACCTTCAGGGTCAGACAGCTTCTGTTCGAGCTCTTCTTCTCGGAAAAGAAGATTCTGTGCGTCCTCATATGATGCTGCTTGTCGTTCCAGCGCTTCATATGCATGCTCATTCTTTGGTGGCAACCATCCATGAATCAATGGTATCGAGAATGTGGCATATAAACCCATCTCAGCCGTATTCTCAAAGGTTCCTGGGATCAAGTCCCCTCGCTCGGCAGGATGTAAATGTGTCAACGATGTACGCTTGTAAGCATTTATCATACTCTCTGTAGGGACGAAGCGCGGGTTGACGTTCATGCCGGTATGTAAACTTTGCAAGAAGGCATACAAATCTCCAACATCTGGCAATGCATCTTCAGAACTGGTTCGTCGCGGTGACATAAGTTCGTCAAAAACAGCGTCCAGAAGCAGATTCAAACTGACTTGTTCCCTCGATCTAAGGGTTTGTACAAGTGCAGTATCTTCGACATCGGCGGGTGTTGTCATGGTAAGTGCGTTGACCAGAGCCACAAGAGGACAAGGCCCGTTTGCATTCTGGATCAAGATTGGGGATATTCGTGGGTTCTTTGACGAGGTCGAGTCGTGCCATTGTATATTCTTAATCTGGTAGGTCTCCGTCTTTCCGTCGATCGGATCTCTGGATGTTCTCCAACTTGACGGTTCAGTTTGTAGTGTTGGTTGCCTGGGTGGCAAGGGTGGCTTCTCCTCTTGAGCTTCCTTCATGGGGCTCGGTGATGGCTCTGAATCTATCAGATTCCAATCATCGGGTGATGCTGGCCGGGCTTCTCCTGTGGCCTTGGCCTTTCCCTTGTCAGCGCCGCCTACATCGTCCCAGATATTTGTGCCCCCAGTAAGTTCTGCGGAGAGTTTCATAGGTGGCGCAGGAGGTTTGTCATTTCTTCCCAGAGGATCCTCATCCCAAGCAGGTGATTCGCCGCCAGAGGGTAGTGATACCATACCAGGTGATCCAGCAGGAAGTGGTTCTGGCGTGGGTGTCCATGCGCCTCGAGGAGGGACATCGTCCATGAGGTTTGGAATCGGTTGCGGGGCTAATGGTGCGTTCTGCACCTCTATCGCTGGTTGCCATGGGTTCGTATTAGGTTCCTCGATACCAAGTTTCGAAAATGATTCTGTCGGTGGTGTTTCTTGTCTTGAGGGGACTTTCTTTCGTAGAAAAGGGTTCGTTTCTGGTCTGTCTCCGCCTGGTTTCAATACTGCAGGCGTCTCTTGAGACTGCGGCTGGTTGTTTGGCTGTGTCCTCGCTTCTCCCCACGCCTGTTGCTCATCTTGGTTATCGAAAGCGATTCCGGGTCTGAGGGCTGCAGGAACAGCTTGAGGGTTTGGTCTATCCGTTGAAGATGCTTGTCCATCGCGGCGGGGTCCTACATCTTCCCATCCCGGCTCGCTCCCTCCTTCGGCCCAAGGATTATTGGACATCGCTTTGACTTTGATCGTATTTGAGGTAAGTTGGAACTTGGGAACTTCGAGTGTCAAAGTAACATGTCAAATAGAGGGCTTCGGTGTTCCGTTTGGTCCTTGTAGCTGATGCGCTGCTACCACAGGCGGGAGACTGCGGGGAAGTGATTCGAAGTGGTTCTCGAAGCGCTGTGAGTTGTATGCATGAGATTCAAAAACGTAGCAACCAGATCTCTGTAGTAAGCGCCGTATAGTGATATTTGTCGGTTGTATATGTTGATATCCAGCTCTTGGAGCTCTTCTTGATTGCAACAGCAATAGCTCGTGTGGGGAGATGTGTCGTCACTGGGTCCCGCTCTGTACGTGGCGGTGCAACGTGAAACTGAGCAATTCGCTGAGGGGAGAAGCTACTATCACACAAGAAGTAAAATGACTGGCGGTCCTGAGGTCAATGCGAGTTTGTCTTGGTTGGAAAGCGAATAATGAAGAAAGATAGGCATGCGCTGAGCTGAAAAAGCTGGGCGGGTGGTGGTGCCTGTAATGTACCTGAGGTACGTAGACCGCGGGCGTCAAGTCTGAGGTGCCCCGCCCACTTCCATTTGCTTACCACCGCCACGGGCCGCGAACGATGACGTGGGCCTGCTGATTCAAGTATCGACCAAGCTGAAGAAGAATTATTTACCATTCTTGTTACTGTCTCACCGCTTAGAGAGCGGTATGTACAATTCATGATTCTAAGCCTGGTCCTCGCTTGTCCTCTTTCTTGACCAGATTGGTTGACAAAGTTGAAGTCGCTTAAGCTAGCATTGACGATCTGAGACATGCCGACTTACACCGCGACTAAATGAGTTAACATGATAATTTTGGATATTTACCTACTCATACTAGAATAAACATCTCGATAATCTTTCTTTCTTTTACTCATTTCTATGAGAATATAAGATCTTTATGGACCGGAGAATGTCCCAGTGGACGGCATAAGCACTCATTCCTTCGTGGTCCACCAATGTCTTAGACTCAACGGTCATCCAAAGCTCAGACCAAGGGTCCAATAGCCATCCTTGGTGACCCTAAACGACGAAAATCTTTAGGTACGTCTAGCCTAAGCTTAGGGGACTCTTTACTGAGTTTATTTTGGCAGCCTCCCCTAGAGTCTTAGGTTTTCTTGCTCACGTAGGCCATCCGGAGAATGAGGTATCTTGCGGTGGCTGGCAGTCAAAAGAAGCGATTGGTGTGCATTCTAAACGCAGCTCAACAAATCCACCTCGAATTGGATCGTCTTTAAACCTCCCCTAGGAAAACACATCCTTAAGCATTAAACGCTGCTGAATAATACATAACTTGATTATGGGCGTCGTCCTCCCCTTGCTTTGCTTGCTTGTCAGTTCCGAGTTCCTTCGTCGCCATGCAGTCCCAGAAATGCCACAACGCCAACTCCTATACAAGAAAGGTATATAATATCCATCTGCTCACGGCGCTATCTGTGCATGTACGTCGTTAAACCTTCACCCCAAGATTTTGCAGCCGCTCGCAAGACGGCATTGTGTATGTCTGTGCAAGTG
The DNA here is from genome assembly GCF_900079805.1 of Fusarium fujikuroi IMI 58289. Classification (NCBI taxonomy): domain Eukaryota; kingdom Fungi; phylum Ascomycota; class Sordariomycetes; order Hypocreales; family Nectriaceae; genus Fusarium; species Fusarium fujikuroi. Next base: position 699,926 of record NC_036622.1, on the reverse strand, counting down.
CCATCTTGTCAGGGTCCTGGTAGAACCAGCCCTGAGCAGCATCCCTCAATCTCCGTTGGTATATCAGCTCGTTCTCACACTCATTCTTGAGATGTCTCAAGAGCTGATGTTCAGCTGTACGGTCGAGCTTGTTGAGCTTCTTTTCGGAATATTGGGCAACTTCGTCGGGGTTAACATAGTAGTTGACGTTTAGATTCGGTGTCGTGCGCTGCTCGGTGTACGGGTGCAGAGGATTGTCGTAGACCATGCGAGGCCCTGATGCCGATGTTGTTGAAGACTCGCCTGAGAAGAATGATGTGATGATGGGGAGGATGAAAAACAAGATGATGGGCAGTAGACCCAGGAACGTTTGGAAGGCGTTGCCTTCGTTCTGTCGACCACGCTCGGCTTCTCGGGGTCGCGTTCTCGGCCTCGCTCCGCCAAACTGATGAACCCTGATTCCAGGACCTCCTCCAAAGTTGAAAACAAACTGAGGACCTGTGTCAAAGGCTACAACATTAGTACGAGTCTCATCTTGCTTGTCAATTCTGCTCACCTCCGAATGGACCACCACCACCAAAGCCGCCTCCGCCAAAGAAACGGGCAAACATCTCCTCCGGAGTCAAGTCATCCTGGAACATCGGGCCACCTCTACCCATTCCACCACCACCGGCTCGTTGGTTGAAGAAAGGGTTATTCGCCTGGGCGCTAGCGAATCGACTATCAGGATCTGTGCCAAACTTATCAAACTTTTCCCTCTTCTCTTTATCGCCCAGAATTCCAAAAGCTCTGCTGACCATCTTGAAGGCCTCGTCCGCATGAGGGTGTCCATTCTTGTCGGGATGGGTCAGAAGCGACAGCTTCCGATAAGCCTTCTTGATCTCAGCCTCGGTGCATGTGTCCTTGACGCTCGAAAGATTTAGGATGTCATAAAACGCAGTGGCCTCGCATCTTCGGATACGAATGACCGCTGCCTCTTGGTCTGGGGTGAAAGATCGTCCTTGGTTACCCTGCTTATGATCGCGAGATCGAGCCGAGCCACCCGTATCAGCTCCGGAAGCCGTTGCGCTGGGCATCGAAATTTTAGTTATTCTGAAATCGCTAGGTGTCTGTAGGAGTTCTGAGGTACGATTCGTGAGTCGTACGTTGAGTGTTGAAGATTAAATAGGGTTTTAAGTTTGGCCGTCGAGAATGCGGGAAGAGGGAAAGTGGCTTCTTTGGGGGAGAACAATGGCACAGAAAAGGGCGTCGTCAAAGAGGCGAACGCCGTATTGGTCGGGTTTGTGCTATTTGTGACCGAATCGCATGAGGAATATGAAGCAATCGAAGTGTGGTTGATATGGTGATGCAAAGGGATGCCAGAAATCTGGTGTTTTCCGATCGGGCAATCCCTAGTTAGTCTTTGGCGGACGCCCACTCTCTCCATTGAGTCTGTCCCAAAGTCTCGACTCCACGTGATCCCCCACCACTAAATGTCATTGCTACCAATCAGCTTACCCTGTATCACTTACACGACTATCAGTCAGATCCAAGAACTACGACATCTTGATGCAATCTGGAGGTCTATCAGGGTGCATTAGACATTGTTTTATGTCTTGAAAACATTTGGTAGTCCTATCAGCGTTAGAAATGCTTCTGTAGGCGGCCTTAGGGTAGTAAAGTACCTGGGGTTTGGGATCGTGTGAAGATTCAGGTAGTTGGAAAGCCGACCGTCTTATTCCACAGAACATATAGCCAGTCAAAAGTGTTGCATGGTTACAGACTTCAAATTCGAGTGCCTTTTGGTCACGATGATTCGAATGTGTTTCTCATACATCACGACAATAGAGATCCTGACATCCCATAGTCTTCAGGGCAGCATATAACAAGAAACGTTGATTTACACTCAAGAAACTATTTACGTCGAGTAAGTATTTACAATAATAGACCACACAAGCCAACTCGTTCCCTCCATCGTTCCTGGCTTAAATCATGACCACAACATCGCTTAAGCACCGATAAACTGCTTGATCTGAGGAAGAACCTTCTTGTACGCAGTACCAGTAGTTGGCTCCATGCTGAACATGTAGTCACCCCACCAAGGGCCAGCAGCCCAGTACAACCAACCAGTCCAGACATCAGAGTTGTCAAGCAAGTGCTGCAACTCGCCCTTAAGCGCAGCAATGCACTGGGCATTAGCTCCGCCAGCAGTCTCACCAAGAATACCCTTCTTCTTGTTGGCCTTGAGCCACTGGGTAGCAGCCTTGAGACGCTCAGCACCAATGGTGGAGCTAACACAATTCTCAGAGGTACCAGATGAGTCGGAATCGAGGTACTGATGCATCTCGTAGATGATCTTGTTCTGAGGGTCCTTGAGATCCTTCATAGCAGCGCCGTTGCCGCTGGAAACCCAGCTCCAGGCTCCGGTATAGGCGTTGCCTTCAACGAAGATGTACTGGGAGGTTGCGCCGGCCTTGCGGATGGCGTCGACGGCGGCTTGGTTGAGAGCAGCGACGACAGAATTATCCATGTCGTGGTACTCGTTGTTGGTGTCGAAGATGACGAGCTTGTTGTTGGCGAAGCGCTTGGCTACCTTTTGCCACCAGACGCTAAAGTCTGAGCTCTTGATGATGTTGCCGTTGAAGCGGCCATAGTTGTGAGGGTCAATGACGGCATAGTGACCCCTGCATGTGTCAGTGAAGTAATGTCAAAATGGGAAACGTAGTTACTAACTTGCTGGTGATGTGGTTGACAGTGTCCTGGAGACCCTTGAAGTAAGCCTCATCAATGGCACCGGTGATGCCACTGGGAGTCACTCGCTCCATGCGGAAACCGACACGGAAGGTGTTCATACCAGTGCTAGCGAGGGTCTACCATAGTCAGCACCAAGGACAAGTTATAAGTTATAAGTCAAGATACTTACATCAATGGAGCTCGTGGTAGGCCAGATGTAGTCCTTGTTGAGGGTTCCAGGGAGGTTACCCTCACCAAACTCACCACCAGACTCATTGGAACCAGTGAAGAGGAACTTGCCCTTGGCCCTCGTAGTATGAGGAGCAGCCAGAGCAAGGGAAGCGCCAGCACTTGCGAGAAGGAATCTGTGAACCGCATGTTTGCTAGAAGGAGTGGATATTCGTTTCTTGTTTCAAATGATTGTAAGAGGATCGATCAACGAGCCATGCAGAGCAGAGCCAAGAAATACAGGAAACATGGCGAGTATATATACACATTCAGCTTCGGCCCAACTTGCGGTACTACGCATAGCTCCCTTCGTAGCATGTTCATTAAGTCGGGATGTGACAAGGGCCAGCCCAGACTGACTATTGATCCTCCGTGTGCCCATATAGGAATAGACTCGGTCGATTTGCACGTTTCAATAGTTTCTCCAGATGAAGTGTAGAACATGACCCAGTTTGGTGGTAACTGATTTGCCGATGTTCCCTGTTTGTTTGGCTGAAACAGGAGCTAGGTCCCCCTGATATTTCACTAACACGCCGCGTTGCCGGTACTGAACATAGTGAAGCAAGAAAAGTTGAGATGATTTTCGCGAAATAGAGTTGTATAGTATTTCTTGGCTGACATTTCAAGACTAATGGCCACGGCTTTCATAGTCTTTCAAAGCCACTTGACTCGTTTCTGAAAAAGACTTCTTTTTCCTTGTGGTCCTCCTAATAAGGAGTAGAACGCATCAATGACGCAACTTGTCGTACAATTATTAAAATGATCATCTCTTGTTGAAACAAGCATTATTATCTCGTTGGTGGGATTCTTTCTCCGTTTACAACGTCCATATTAAACCTCAGGTGAGAGAAGCACAGAGATGCCGGTAGCCGTTCTGTGCTGGGGTAGTCACGTGCTGCGAGTCTCGGACTAACCGATCGGAAAAACAATCCCCGGCTAGATCCGTCGCATTGAAGCTTGGTGATGCCGGCCTGAAATTTCGAGGGAACGACATGTGCCAGCGATAATGCACGCGACACGGGTTCTTCTTAAGCGATCAGTGTGGAAGGGTATGTCAATTTCTACGCTGTGATGTTGTTGGGTGCTAATTCTGCTGATAGGGCCGCACTTGGTACCGTAAGCCGACGACCGACTCGATTACCTTGACCGTTCTAACATGCGATAGCCTACCCATTGTATGGCCCAAGTCTTCCAGCGATAAGGTGCCTCCTGTGCGAACACAGGCTCGATCAGCCACGATTCTGCCCAACTTTGTCGGTCTCAAGTTCGAGGTGCACAATGGAAAGGATTACCATGAGGTGACCATTACAGAAGATATGGTTGGACACAAGCTTGGCGAGTTCTCACCGTAAGTCTCGGTCTGAGCCGAAAGATGGATGTATTCTGACTGATGATAGAACACGAAAGCCAAATATTTGGGACAAGAGGTAGAATATCAAATAGGGACTGGAATCTGGGGATACCCATGTACAAAACACTACATGTAACATCACTAAAGCAATGATATCAACGAAGAGATCCATTCGCATATTCAGGCGATCTATTGTAACCAGCTGTGACTTTCCTGGTTTTCATATTTGATATCATGTACGGACCCAAATCCTTCCGTGAACGCCGAACCGTAACGCCTTGCAGTCATGTAACCAAATACGTACTCAGCGGTAGAACTCACTACGCTTGACGTTGACACCATACTCTCCAACAGCCATACCAAGATCCTCCATGGTGAGAACAGTCCTGTTCTGGCTACCGCCTTGTCCACCACCTCCGTAGCCCGGTCGCTGAATACCCAGCGGTGCGCCCTTAGCTTGATCCTTGCTTCCGGGCTGGCCAGTTGGTTGACCAGGAATAGGGAATCCGGCAGCTGCACCAAGAGACCCCATGGGATTATTGGTGTTGGATGATGCGCGGATTCTGCTGTACTGGTATGCATCTGCTGCGATGTCCGCGATGAACTTCTGGGTTGCTAGGGCGAGGAGTCGCGCGAGGCGTGGATCGGTCTGGGGAGGTGGTGGAAGACCGGCTTTGGTCATGTAGTAGTGTGTGACTGCGTCGGGAATCTAGAGAGTGTTAGATGAGTTGAATCAGGAGTCTGTAGTGCGTACAATCGGCGCATAGTCATCCATCTTGTTCAGGAACTCCCGTAGCGAGACATCCTTGCGAGTTGGTAATCGAGGATCGGGAATCGCTGGAGCGGGCGCTTCATCAGCTGGTACCTCAGGCGCAGGAGGGGTCTGCTCTGGCTTTTCGGGCGCATCACTAGCCATATTGAAAGATTTGATGATGCGATGCTAATTAAGATGTTGAAGATGAAGTCAAAGCGATTGATGCTCGACGCGTTAAGAGGTAGAGTCACGTGATTCAATCTCATGGTCTAATCCATTGTTTGGCTTGCATGAGCCGCACAATGCCAAGAAGCTTAATGGGACTAAGCAAAGCCAACCAGGCACAATCAAATAAGCATAAACCAGCATCCGAGGTTTCTCATGTTGTATTTCCCTGCTTAATTATTCATATGCCTCTTCGTGTCCTCATTGTAGAGTGCATTGAGCTCATTACAAATGACAGAAATAGCAGCATTCAACACAAATAGACTACACTCTATTTTGACTTGGTACAGCACTGAAATCAACAATCCATTTTCCCCAAAATCTCCAAGCCAAGCGGCGACGCCATTGTAATTACCGCCTTTGTTGACCTCCCAAACCAACGCCGTGCATGCATCTCCAGAAGCCGGAGTTGTCGTGACCAAAACTATGGTCTTGTCTTGTCTTGCCTATTGGCTACTTCATCGTTACAGTGTCAAAACGTATAAGACGTGTTTTGAGAGCCTGGTGCTCTCTTTCGTTTAGGTATCTTGTGTCTTGTTGATCGTTTAGACGGGGAGCTTGAACTTCTTGCCCTTCATGACCTTGGTGTAGTAGATGTAGAAGAAGTCGCTGTACAGAACCGTCTGGACGATACCAGCAACGATAGCGATGGTGTCGACCTTGTGGTTAGTCTCGGCGAAGTATCGGTAGATCCAGTTGGGAATGTAAAGAGCGCGGTAGCTGCCGAGAGCGAAGAGATAGTGGGTGGTGATGGTCTCGGCCTCGCCGGTGCGCTGAAGCATGAAGAGTTGAGGGAGAATAGCCACAGACTCGAGCCAAATGGAGAAGGCCCACAGAATTTCCGAGATGGTGTAGTGATAGGGGAAGACGATGGCGAGAACAGCAGCTCCCGCGAGGAGGTACTGGACTCGGAAGGTGTCGACATTAGGATCGTTGGTAGGCTTGTAGGCGTTGGTCATGAGGTAGATGATGTAACCTTGGGAGCCAAGGAACATGATCTTGAAGATGAAGTTGTAGATGCTATCGGTTTTGAAGAGATCTGGAATATGTTAGAATGCGCCTCTGGGGTCTGTTAACGGTGGTCGTACCAAGATAGCGGGTGATGTAGACAAGCATGTAGAGTGTCTGCGACTTGAAGGAGATACCCGAGCAGCTCTGAAGTCGATTAGCATTGCTGATCCGCAGCGTCTGACAAGGGAGGACCAACGTTAAGCTGCACCATCTTGTGAAGCAAGATGAAAATGGATCCGAGATGCGAGAAATCCGCTGTGCTACAAGTCAGCAAATAGCTCAACGAAGCCGTCGATTCTGCATTGTCGTAAACGTACCGGCGACTCGGAAAACGTTCAAAGGCATGATTGCGGTAGTTGTCGCAAAGCTAAGATAAGGAATTTGAAGAAGTTGTGAGATAAGTAGCTGCTAGAAGCGCAGCGAGTGGGAAGCGAGCGACAACCTGTCAAAGGCGGGTGAGTACGGGTACAATTGAGGATCGTTCGGGACGAGGGTTGGATGGTGATGGCTCGAGGGATTGACAAGGGGAGCTTGGGAGAATCATGAATCTTGAAACTGAGCTGAGCTTTGGCTGAAAAAGGACACGACGCGATTGCAAGCTCATTGGGCCATCCAGCTACGTAATGTCTCGCATGTGTCAGGTTGAGCGCCACAATATTCCAGCCACAGCTCAGGGGTGTGTGGCTGTTATCATGAAGTTGTAAGTGAATGTAGCATGGATCATGGTCCTGGTAACGACTTCATGAGGAACAGGCTTGAATCTACTCACTCCTGAACCGTTCTTCGTATCTTAGACATCGTTACTCATCAGAATCCCCAGGGAGAGGCAAGAAAACTTAGGACCTTGACCCTAAGTGATGAAAAGACTTAGAAGAGGATACCATAAACTCAGTAAAGAGTCCCCTAAACTTAGGCTAAATTGCCTAAAGTCTTCTAGTTGAGGTTATATATTCTTGCTCCCTGAGGACCCCAAACAAATACCAACTGATTCTGGCACGCATATCATGTCACGGTGGCTCCCCTTGTTTTTATGTACGGTTGCAGTATATTTACTAAACTACCCAAACCGCAGGTTTTTTGTTTGAAGTTATGAAGCTGCAGAACACGCAAGATGATCGAGGGCGCAGGTGCCGTTCGCCATCCAAGCAAAGTAAATCCACCAACTAACTACTACAACTACTAGACTATTATGTCTGGCCAATGGTGATACATGATACATGCTTTACCATGCACAGACAGTCTTTGTATTCCCAAAATGTTCCTACATTCCTGATCCTTCGTTTTGATGCAAAGCAAATCGTACTCGGCAACTCATCAACTTCTGCCACCATCTTAAGCTGCAATCAGTAATTGCAGTCGGGACTGAGGTGGAAAACTCGAGCTCCATCATAGTCATCATCATGTCATCTCAGCTTTCACCGGCCGACAATACTCCCATGGCAAACGGCGCTGTAAGGTGTATCAAATACCATGCGCTGTCAGGACAGAGTCTTCTGGCCCTATCCCCCAAAAGACATGCCCAGTGAATACTGAATAAGGTCAATTGGCAGCTTTTCTTCATCTTCTTCTTTTTTTTTTTTTTTTTCATTCTTTTTCCCTCTTTTTTTCTCTTTCTGTCTCAAGACTGATTCAGCGTTTTCTTTCTCTAGCCACTTCAAGTTACCCGGCGAGAGGTATCTGAGGTGTGAACAGATGTTAGGGCGGTACCCGGAATGTCCGCAGGACGGCAGATCTCGCTGCTCTCTGTTTTGGGTGACCCCTAGAGAGCTATACGATTCTCCTCAAGCGTCAAAGGTAACATGAAGCGGCTCAAGGAAAAAGACCATAGTTGATGCTACCGGCGATGCAGAGCATACCGCAACAACCCATCGGAACCAGGTCTTGCCTTATCCAACATGAGTGATCATATGAAATGTTCATGACCAAGAATGTTGGGGACTCACTCACAGCTCACAGATCTCGGAACACTCTCTGAAAGTGACCCAGGTCCTTAGAGCTGTGGTGCAATAACTTCACTGGCTGTGACGGCCAGTCTGGGGGTATCACAAAGAAATATAAGAACTGATGACGCCGGTGCGCCGCCAAATCGTTTCCGTACTTGTTTTGTTTTCTTTTTTCGTACCCCGGGGGGCTATTGTGGTTTTATCTTTTTTTGGTAGACGTCGAAACAACAACAGGACTCTCCTAATTCAACCCAGTCCTCAAGGAGGCCAGATCACTACTCAGTTAAGTCTCCTGATGGTGTCCCGTGCCAATCTTTTTAGTCGTAGCCGGAGTATCGGCGGTGACAATTTATCAAGTGCTCAGCAGCTGTAATTCTCCCGCAAGGTCTCAAAACCGCTAGGGGAGAACCCGAAGACGTCTGACATATTAAAATGGCAGAATGCCATCATACGATGGCCGACCGGTCCTTTTCTCTCGCAGTTTTGAGCATCGAAGAAGCGTAACTCCAGCAGCTGGCATATGGCATTGATTTCACTATCAGTCTCCACAAGAGTCGAAGTATTAGTCCTGGCAATGGAGCAAGCAGTGCCTGGTACGTTGACTCTCAGCCGTCATCATCTCTTGAAGGCTTCCATCACCTCATGGAAGACACATGAAGAACATTCAACTCTCCCATGGCATGATGAAAAGCCTTCTGCCCCTCGAGTAGATACCTGCCGCCACTCATGAGTTTTTGGCTAGGTCATCCCGAGTTGTTGACTTGAGCTGCGTGACTTTTGTTTGTGCCAAGAGCAATGCCCCTGACAGAACAATAAAGGATTGGCTTGACGCTTTGTTATTGTGTTTTATTATGTTTTTCTGGTTTTCTCTCTTTTCGTTTTCTTTTTCATTTTCTCTCCCTCGGCGTCTCTTTTACTTCCGGTGGCCCCATATCATGAAACCATGATCCCGCATAGAACCAAGGAGACTCGAATATGGAACCTGGCAAGTGGACTGATAATAGGGAGGATGATTAATTGACGGTGTCCGGTACCGTACGATTCGTCGTTTGCTAGCGTGGCTACGCCAACCCGCCCTGTCGATATAAGGCGCCCGAAGCAGAAAGGCTTGCCCGAAAAAACACGATGCGTCCCCATCCTCTCAAAGAGAAAATGGCATATGCACATGTGCCTAGGCCGATGACTGTTATATCATATGACAAGTGTGGTGAATACATTAAAGTCGTAGCATGCGTACTGTATGCAGAGTAAGCGGCATACCATGATAAATAAATGTATAAATAAATGAACGATATGGATAAACGAATGAAAGAAGGGAAGAAAATCGATAACAAACACGACATCAAAACATGCATGAGGAGAAGAAAGAATCATGTTCCAAGTGAGAGGAGCTCGTCCTTATGTAGACAAATATTAGACTCCTCAACTCAAATCCAGGGTAGAAACCCTTGGTCTACGTGTCCAGACACTTGTTGTTGTGAATTTGAAGTTTGCGTCGTGAGTTTTGAGGTAGTCACGCAATGTGAGTGTCAGGGACTTACACCGAGAAAGCATAACCAGTGAGTTAACAAAGAGTCCGTGAAAGTTTATGAACTCTCGAGCTTCAGCACCGAAAACGCAAACGTGAAGTTTGATAGCAGCCTATGTGCACCATCCAGGTTGTGATAAAAGCCATAGCTGCTCTACTAAATGCTTCTGAGGGCAATAAACTTTTTTCATTATCTCAAAGAGGCACTTATGTACCGAGATCGGAGTGTCGTATCATAGAAGCTTTGAAGAACTTTCTGTGAATTTGAGGAGTGGGTTTATAGAGAGCAAGTTAGACCGAGAGAGAACGAACGAAGGTAAGTTCAAGTGCCAAAGTTAAGTTCAACATGATTCCTGTCCTTATTCCACTTGCTTTGATTTATAAATTCTGAAGCCAATGGAGCTCGCTTATACAAAAGCGACTGCGAGTCCTGAGTACGAAAGTTTGTCCTTTGATCCATAGACGATACTCATATTTACGAGGTATCGATGTTTATCTTATACACACCGCATATGTATAAGAAAAGGCCTTGAAAGTAACGTCTCGCCTCCACAAAGATTTACTACAACATCGTTTCCCCAGAACAGTCTACATGTATTAGTAGCAAACAGAGTGGGATCACAATATGTGATCATGCCATAAATTTATCCCTCAAAAATCGTACAAATATCTGCATGAGGTGTGACCAGAACCCCAATATAGTGGCACTCGGCCTGAAGAGCAACTGTGCATGGAAGAAGTCGTTGACCAAGAGAATCCCAGAGAAACGAAAAGATCAAGTCGTGGATATACTGGCACCTTGATGGTGTATCAGATGAATAGAGGCGCCATAGTTTGGCCACATCAAGAAGCCAGAGCCATGATGATCAGTCTATCATGGTCTCGGGGGTCTATAAACATCCGAGAATTTCTTTGGCTGGCTTAACCACACTCCCGATTTTAGTTGGGCTTCCATAGCATTGACATCTCCAAAGCCTCGTGGTTATCAATTATTAATCGGTCCATAATTCTACTAGGTAAAATGGCTTGAAGTAATTCAAGCTGGTGACGTCGAGGTACTGGATACCTTATCACAGATAAAAGTTTAGTAGATCTAATGTTATGGACAACTCCCGAGGTAATCGCTTACAATCGGTAATACATAACTTGTCCCAAGATTTCAGCGTTATTTAGATACACTGAAAACACTGGTTACTAACATAGCTTCAATTGTGAGCCGTGTGATTGAGATAATACGGAGTGTCAAGTCTCAGTGACGGATTCAAGGGTTCAGCTCTGAAGCATTGGCTGTTTGAGTGAAACAAGTCCATACCGTCGCTTATTGACTCTGAAATAACTCAAGGCATGAATTGAGATAATCAACTTAGCTGTAATGAATTAATCGATTACCATGTATTATGATTCAAGTAACTTAATCTTGACATGACTCCTGGGCTGTTGCAATGACACAGAGGAGACACTTGTTCCAGACCTGAAGCATTCAAGCACCACATGAAATAATGTAATACTTCAAACCGGTATTTAGAAAGAAGATTAGTTGAGTCGAGTTGCATTGACATGCCTGCAGGTTGCCCTGATGGTCGACACAGGGACAAAGACACCACAGATCAAACACAAATAAAAGCACAATATGCACAGCAAATTATCTCTTCATGTCTTATATTGCTTATTTTTCAGGCATCTAATAAATGATCGCTGTTCACTTAGGTCTCTTTCACGACCGCTCTGGTCTCATAGACCGGAACAAAGACAATGCTAATCCTCCCCCAGGCAGTTTTGTCGAGATCTACATGTTCCGCACCGTTTGAACTCGATTGTATGAACATCCATTGATGCCTTGGAAGTTCATTGTATGATCAACAATCAAGCATAATGTTCATCACCAAACTTCATATGACCATATAATGCGACATGCTGCGGATGAGTTGGTATTATCTCAAGCATTTTACTAACTACAACTCAACAACATAGTACTCCAGAAGTTGTCCACACTAAACTTCGATGCTTTCGAGTCCGCACAAATTGCATCCAGATACTGAAACAATAATGGACATCTTGGATAAGCAACCCATCAGAATGTTTACCCTCCACTGCATTCCCCCCAAGGACCCCCCTCCTGGAACACCCGAGCCATGTATATGGCAATGTCACAACTGCGGGCAGGACTACAGGATCTCCGTCACAAGCCGCTGTATCAAGTGTCCTTCATACAAAAGTAGCCCCCCTTACAAGTACTTGTCAGGCAAAAGCTCAGACGGCGGACCTACCAGACCATATCAAAAGTCTCCCCTCTCACGCAACCATAGTACAGATAGCAGATCTACTACAGAGGCTGAAACGTCTCCCACAAGACGTAAATACTCAAAACGTCCATCCATAACGCTTTCTAACTACGACTACGAGTTCTGGAATCAATACAATGACTGGAAGCGCTTTCGCTCAGAGTATGAAGCGAGACCTGAGAGGTGGGAGAGCCGCATCAAGCGCAGCTTCGACGGCTTGGATAGCGCACAGCGTCGAGCGAAGCGATACAAATTCGAAGTCGAAGCACGCACTCATCTTACGGTGGAAAGACTGGTGCGCATGCTTGAGAGGAAGCAAAATTGCGAAGTAGACTGCAACTTTCCCGGCCAGTGCCACACAGAGCGCTATGAAGCATTAAGGAAGAGACCCCCGAAGGCCACAGGAGGCACGCTCCACTCCACATACTATGGCGATGATGAAGAAGAAAAAACAGGTAAGCTGCCCCTTTGTGAGCTTTTACCGCAGTTCGATCAGGAGATGACAAGTCCTGAAGACATTGATGAGGATGAGGATGAGATATTTGCGGCATACCGGAGGGATGTTGATGCTTGGTATGCATCAACTCTGGCGAAGTCGAGATAAAAGAAACAAGGAAGATACTGAGGGGTGATGAACAGAAGAGAAATTCTTGACGGCAAAGACTGGCCACAGGAGGGAAATAAAATGTATGATCGTAAAGGGCGCCTAAACTGGTTTAAAGCTTGACTCAGATAAACTAAACTTACCTAAGTCTTTTCATCACTTAGGATAAAGGTCCCAAGTCTTCTTGCCTGCCTTTGGGTGGCATGGAACAGATATTCAGGGAATATGAGATGATGAAAAGCATAACAAAGATCATGGATGCAATAGGTAACTGTTTTGAGTGAGCGGACCATAATAGATAAACATCATTTGAACGGACGTGATAACTTCATTAATCCACATTCCTAACACAAACAGGTCATAACAAACCACACTCATTTTACCATTGAACGTTCGATGACTAACCAGGAACTCGTATTTCCGTGTCTACCTAATCCAGACCATCAGCACAGCGGTTCCGTGTCGCATCTCATACCAGACCAGACCAGACACCAAGGTGAAAACACAACTGTTGTACACAGCTCGCGCAACTCAAACAGCACAGGGCATTTCGTCATAACGTGAACCCTCTCGTCATCGGGTATCGGCTTCTGGAGCAGACCCGAGAGCTCGTCATGTGCTTATTGAAAGCGCAGGCGCCCTCAGCTATCCAAGCTGTGGTCGTGCGGACGTCCGCTCATATCTCGACGCGACGCCCCCATCGAATTCGAATTCAAGCATTTCTGCATTACCATCCCATATACCGGTTTACCGCAAGTCCCAAAGAATAAAAGCAAATAGAGCCTTAAACGATACGTCTTTAGCCTTCAAGTGCCTTGGCCTTCTTCTTCTGCTCGACCTTGAGCAGCAGAGCGCGGTTGATGTGTGGCAGGACACCACCGTAGGCGATTGTCGCACGGATCAGGGTGTCGAGCTCCTCGTCACCACGAATGGCAAGCTGGAGGTGGCGGGGTGTGATACGCTTCACCTTGAGATCCTTTGCAGCGTTCTGTGATGAAATGTTAGCGTTTAATTTCAGGCAACAACAATGACTCATAAACTTACACCTGCCAACTCGAGGACTTCGGCAGTCAGGTACTCCAGAACAGCTGTAACGTACACGGCAGCCTTGGCTCCCACACGCATCTTCTGCTGGGTGTTCTGCTTGAGGAAACGCTTGACACGACCGCAAGGGAACTGTGAAATACCATGTTAGTACGAGTTTAAATGAAACCAGCAATCCTTGATAGAAATATTTCCCGAGCCGTCTTTGTTTGCGCATTCCGTCATGTCCCGTTTCAGCCCAACATTCATACAAACAACGTCGACAGCCGCCCCAGAATATCAGTGACCAGTTACCGAACCGTCGCATCAGCTCAAACGCGTGGCGAGGGCCAAATGCAGGATGCGCTGTCAATTTAAAAAGATTTTCTCGTCGTGCGGAGATGTTCGACGCGTCGAGAACGGATCGTGAAACTTGAAATATGTGGGATGCGGGACATGGCATGTGCGCAAATCGGTCGACAAAGCAAGCCTATCCTCCTCTTCTACCTCTCAAGTTGAGACTCACCTGAAGACCAGCACGAGCAGAGTGACTCTGCTGCTTCTTGGTGCCCTCAGCAGCGCTCGTCTTGCCGCCGGAGCTCTTTCCGCCAGAAGACTTTCCCTTTCCACCAGGCATTGTTGATATGATCGCGTAAAAAAAATCGTAAGATAAAAGTATCAAAAATTTGGGGATGAATAAATACGGGTTCGAACGCGGTAGCCGATCGGTCGAAATGGCGATTGATGTTGTTGATGTGAAAAACGCGGGATCGAGAGTTCGTAGTGGCAGAAATTTAGCGGGCTGCGGTGCGGTGCTGATGTTGTTTCTTCAGGCAGGCTCTGGCCAAGGGCGAGCTTGCGTGAGATGCGGTGCGGGATTGGATGGCACAGAGGTACATGCCTCAGGTAGCTTCTGGCTTCTTGCTGCTGGAAGCTTAATTGCTCATTGCACTTGCCGATGAAGAGGCGCTTCTCATTGGCTGAGTGACCCGAGATAAACCCGGCCATCAGGCTGGGCCAGCAAAGGCTGTGTGAGAAGAGGCACTTGGTTAGGTATCACCAAAACAGGGTTTATGGTGCTGCAAAGTCCTCAAAAAGGGAAAATATAGATCAAGGAAAGGTAGCATGTTCAAGAAAGACTTCTTTCAAGCTCCCAGAGGTGTTGGCGGAGGAGCTGTGTTGATACTTACTTGGCTCATCTCATCTTTGTTTGCTGTCATGCTTGGAACGGGTTGCCGCATATTCACAGCTGTGTCTCACCCGGAGATTTTTGAATGCCATAAATATGATACAGCATGTAGTGACATGGCTTCTGGTACAGAGGCGGTATCTTTTCGGTTTCTGACAAGTCAGGGCATCTTGTTAGACACTTGATGAGATGTCGTTGTATATTGAACAGTTGAAACCCAGGCTCGGTTTGGAGTTGATCATGTCCCACTGTGGCTGAAGTGTGGCTGTTCTGGCTCCCATTAGCCGAGCATTTACCTGACTTACAACCACCTCGCCCTCACCTGGAAATACCTTCATAAGTTGAGATTGTTTTTAAATAGACCAGGAAGTCGATTTCGTAGTATGAAATTAGTCGGGTAAATTTACTTTATGGTGGTATGGATAAATCCCTTCAATCCTAGCATATTAGCTGGCAGCTTTCCACACTTGCCAATGGCCAAGTCTTTCTGCATCTTCTGTTTCCGCAAAACTTTACCTATGCCCGCAGTGAATCACAACCCAGACGGGATGCTCTAAGGCGTGAGCACTTAGCTCTTGGCTTCTATCATGAGGGCCTAGAATTGCAATAAATGCCATTGTTCCTCGTCGCTTCCCTTCTCAGTCTGCAATAGCATTCAGCATGAGCGTGCGTGCTTTCCACATTCAAGAGAGGAGGAAGGGTGGCCTTCCTTCATCCGCATGGTTTTCACCTTCCACCTTAATCAAAAAAACATTTCATATTTTCTCTTGAATCCTGGTTGCCAACTTTTTCACTACACATCATCAAACCCTCTTTCACTCTTCAATAATCCGAGGCAGCGAGGAGTCATAACATGTTCAGTATGGCCACTGCGGCAGGGGTTCACCACTTACCACCAGAGACCGTCGGCAATGTCATTTCGTTCCTACCACAGGCTGATATCAAGAATCTGCGACTCGTCGACCACAAACTTTCGCCGTTGGCCACACAATGGCTGTTTCGCCGCACACGATTGCTCGCCCGAGCCAAAGACAATAATAACACCCGACGTTTCATACAACTTGCTGATTCTGAGTTGATTGGATATGTCCGCAAAGTCATCTGTGATGTTTCCAGCATAGTACACAATGGATTTTACTATGTGGAAGAGAAGAATCTAGAGCCCCTTCCTGTCTTTTGGGATGCGTTACCGCTTCTCGCCCGTTTCCGAAATCTTCAAACTCTCCATTTGTGTTTCGATGCCAACCTCGAAACACATGATCATATGGGCTCAAACGAATTCAGAAAGAGGGTGATGAAGACTGTTTTTCGCATTTTGACAGGAACGTTCAATAAAACTAACACCGAGGTACTTTCCCGTGCCACAATCAAGATACCACGCCCAGGTGATCTATCACCTCCGATTACTCTATCTACTCTCATAATTTCCAACCTAGGAGATTGCCATGATCCGGAACTCTCGATTATGCCTGAATTCAAAGCCGTCTTAAGCAGGATCAAGGCCTTAAGGCTTGACATAGCGCAACACAAAGGATGGGCTATGAGATACTTCACAGATACAACTGCAGTCCCAAATCAATGCCAGGAAGCATTTACTCAGCTATCTTTTACTTGGCTTTCCTCGACCATCGCTGCCAATCTACAGGTCCTCTCGCTGCATTATGAGTCATATTGGGGCTGGTTCCCTAACATTGATATTCGTCGAATCGGTGGCGGAAACGGAATGCCCAAGCTCGGAAGCCTTGCTTTGGGGCGCTTTGTCTTCAGTTATCAACGTGAGGTAGACTGGATTACCTCTTTGGATCTTGAGGAGCTTTTTCTCGAAGGTTGCGCCATCCTAGCCAAACACGTTGGCCACCCGACCACGCAGCAGGACCTCTGGACTGATGGCCACGAGTTGCCTGCAACGACTAAGATTGGTGGGGAGGAGGAGAGGACTAACTTATGGTGGCATGAGATCATTTGGCAAATTCGCACCTCTATGCCAAACCTGAAACGAGTTTGCATCGTTGGCAAGCCGGGCCTTTGTTATCATTATCAACAATTTCATCCATCCAAAAGCCTTCACGATTCCGAGCTTTCTCCTGACGAGGAATTGAGTCACGAACCAAGCCTCTGGCAACAATTTATAGGCCTCAGCAAAAAGAACATCATGTCTTGCGAAACGGCGTTTCAGCACTTTACATGTGCCACGTAAGTTGTGCCTCGAATCAGACATTTTTCTTTGCCCTCATTCCGACACTCTTGCGGACCTTATGATAGATTACGTTGGCTACGATTATGTTTTTCACAATCCTACATACACGGAGCAGGCCTCGTATAGTCGGGTTCCTTGTAACTCTGAAACTGACGGAGATTTGGCGAGGGCCGAGGTTATCATCCTCCATTCCATGATGTCCAAGAAAAGCAAAAAGCAGCATATGGGTGCCGAAAAGCTAAGGCTAGCCCCGAAGATGGGGTCTCATGACACAAACGAATACATCAAAGTAGTCCTGCGCCCTCTGCTTGCATCTCATGAGCTATGTTATCTCAAGATTATATTGCAACTTTCAGACATTTGAGATACCAAGCCATATGTCTCTTTAGCAGTCACACACACGAAAAGAACATTGTAGGTCCAGCCAGAAGTCAAGTAAGGGAACTCTCATGTCGTTGTTTTTTGTTATTACTGACCTATTTTCAGTCTTAATCGAAATGGGCATGCGCAGGCCAGGGCATGGAGGAAGACAAAATTCAGTGGGGGAAAGATCGGACAAGAGACATGCCGGTCGGATACCTGTGATGAGGACTCCATCAACGGAGTATGGTTTTTCGATTATATCTAATGTAACAGTCACTCTTTGTAATTCGGTTTGCCAGTGAAGGATGTCATGAAAACGCCAAAGATTGTTTTGTGGGGAAACATATCTCTGCAGTATTGAGGGTATACATGTGCCAGAGAGTGTCCTGCTGAAAGGCCTATCTCGTGTTCTGTGAATTCACACATAATGTTAACAACGAAACTCAAAGCAAAACGCTGGTCCCAAAAACAATTCGCAACTGCGTGCTACGTCGCGTCTCTTGAACAGTGCGAATCAATTAAAAATAACACCCAGTCACATCCAAAGCGTTTACGATGAATAGGCATGTTTAAGTCAAGGCCGGTATTTTCTGATTCTAGTCCACACACGGGCTGTAAACGACGTTATGGGAGCAAAGAGTGTAGTGGGAGGCGATGGAGAGAAATGTAGAGAGCAGACTTGAACACCTCCATATTGCACTCCAGAGGAAATAAATAAATCAGGGAAGTCTCGACAAGGATATATTGAATTTTTCATGATATTTTACAGATAGCAGTACTAAACATGACTATCTATCCCACTGCGATGGCTAAATAGTGTCTGTCACCGGAAAGCGGGAGATACCTACCGATGAGTTGGTCCAATCTCCTCGAGAAAGGATGAAGATCCGACTCCTGACTTATTCAAGACATTAACTTGTATTCAGAAGCGGTCTCCTGTCTCGAATCTGAAGTTTCAGACTCTCGTGGTTGGACCGGTGTTAATTGGGTCTAAACACACAGCGACTTTTGAAGAACAGATGGTGTAATACATATTGAAGTAAAGCCCCAGCGAGCATTTTCCAATTCCAATAAACAGTTCTTCTGGCAAATTGCATAATTTCTCCGAGGTTCCCCATCCTGGGATGTGTCTCCATTCAACATATGTATCAAGAAATGCCAGTCTCATCCTCTTCATCAGTTGGTTGTCGAAGAAGGACCGAAGACTAGGGATGGAGGGAGGAAGAAGAGGAGGGATCAAGGAGGAAATCCGAGAAAGAAAGAAGAATAAAATTTTCTCCACATCATAATCCCAAGCCCAGAACTCTTTGTACATCTATGTTTCGCTGGAAATGGAGGATTTGACGATAAAATCGTATCAGAACATCATAAATGGCCCTAGACGGCGTCAGTAGCCTTGGAGGTCATTCGATACCTCGAAGAACAAGGCAATTGGGAAGTCTGTAAAGGCTCAGTTGATTCTTAAGCTGATTTCACTTAAAAAATGCAAGTTCAGTGGGAGATGATCTGATTACTGTATCTTAAAGCTGAGTTACCGGTCATCTGATTCTATCACCCCTGACAGTAATCCCCAAGTACCTATTGCCATTCTATCCCACATTGCGGGAATTTGGATGAACTAAGGATAACATATTTCTTGCCGTATGGCTTGGGTATGTCCTCAGCGCCTGAGGCTGGCTTTTGGCCCAGTATCCAGTCTCCACGAGATCTGATTCGGGATGAGCTCCAAAATGGTCGGCACGTCGATCCATGCATAGGTCTTGCCTCTGGAGACACTTGGGGGTCAGCTAGGAGAAAGCTGCAGTCTGGCATAAGCGTTGAGGCGATTGGCAACGTTCTTGAAACTAGTGGTTGACTCAGCTGGTGTTCAGAAAGCTGAAATCAGCTATAGGCATTCCTCAAGGAGCAAGAAAGCTTTTGATTGTACCCTAAAGTATACGTCCATATGTTTCCCTATATCCTCTAGGCGTTCAAGCACTTGAAAATATTGTTGAACCCAATGATTAGCTCGTAGCTGAAGCATCACCAATCTCTTGGTTTGTTTAAAGTAAAAAGTATTTCGATGTCCATTTCAGCCTCATTACATGAATAAGGTCATTAGGCGAGAGTGAGAATGAGGACAACCGCGTGGAAATGGTAGGTAACTTATATAAACAATTCAAGCATCACACCTTGAACCGCTAGTGTCTTATCTAAAGCTTCCAACCACACATGTGATCAATTTACGATGCGAAGCTTCGAATGATTAAAGAAAGAAAGAAAGATGGATGGATGGTGAAGTTGAAGTCAAAGCAATTGATGGGCGACATGTAGATTTAGGAAGCAAGAAAGCTTCAGATGCTCGGGTCAGATGCCAAAAATAGCTATCATACGAAGTCTCTACTATGTTTACCTGGATTTACCCTAAGCCTTTTTGTCATTTAAGATAGAGGTCCTAAGTTTTCTTGCTTACCCTTGGCAACGTCGCTTCAATGAGATCCGGGAATAGCTCCGTAGTATCAGCGAAAAGAGGCGAGTTGAGAGCTGAGTGTGAGTGGTCAGCGGAGAGTAGGCGAGTCGAGCTGCATGCTGCAGCTGCAGCCATAGCTGCGGGCAAGAGGCGAGGGCGGAGGCCTGCATATTGGATGCCGATAGAATGGCACTTTGGGAATGATTTCCACGGTACTGTAGATCTAGCGTCAGATCCTGTGTCGCGTTGGTGCCTGACCTTGCCTCCTCTCCCATTCACTAAGACTTAGTCGTCCTCTCCTCTGGTTTTGGATGAGGCAGTGGCAAGTGTCATTGTGGCGATATCATGGAAGAAAGCCGTGAGGCTCATCTCATGGCGAAAAGGGAAATGGGGCGTTGTAGCGGCTGACGCCGATCCCCCACTCGGCTTGAATGATGAAACATTCACTTCTGGTTGGTGACTGTAAACATGGGATCAAGACATCAATCAATCCTGAACCTGCTGGAGGTCTCGGGGCGTGAGACATCACAACCTCGTAACTGGGCCAACTTGCAATCTGTGGGTGTAGCCAAAGACGTCTCATGACCGTATTTACTCTTGTGCATCATGTTTCAACGAGACACGTGCTCTTGCAAAGTGGTGGGCAACAAAAAGGTTGGACAGCCAAAATCATGACTTCAAAACAGGGTAGACAAGAATCAAGCTTCATCTACAAGAATATTGCACATCTTATGCCACATGGATATCATATATGCTTAGATCGGTTCACAAAGGATGCCGCCGCGTGTTTACGCGGACAGACCAACAGAGAACAGACCCGGGGAGAAGATCCGTCTGCCGGAGCTTCTAGAGCATTTTCACGAGGGTTCGTTCATCTTAAAAAAAGAGAGTTCAGGGGTGTCGACTGTCGGCCGCGTGATCTATGAGCCGCCATCTCCAGGGGAATGGACAACCGAGCGACGGCGAGATGAGGCTAAGCTGGGATGCCTTGAGAAGAAAAGACCCCTCTGTTTTTTTTGTGTAGGGGACAGCGGCGAGGCGAAATAGGATGCGCTAGTGAGGCTTCTCGAATTTGACAGGCGAGCAAGAGAGAAAGGAGATTAGGGGCCAAGCAATGAATACCGTCTGTAGTGACATGCTTTGTTGACCAGTCGTTGCTAGAAGATGAGGGAGGTCTGCGACATACACGAGCTTCATTTGAAGTGTGATCCACCCAAGTTCGATATAAACGATACGACAGACCAATACAGAAGGCAAACTCAACTTGAAAAAGGTCTGAGAACAAGCTCGTCCTCTTACTCTTCGTAAGAGACTCAGCCCCTCCAGCTAATCAACGCTCAATTTCCAGGGACCCGGGTCTCCTCGCTCGTCTCTCCTGTACCGTACCAGGGCTTACGGACATGGGACACGAACGACGACCCAAAGACTGGGGAGTCCCCTGAGATCAGGCTGGGCCCCTGATACCGGCCCAGGTGGGCGGGTTAGGATGACCCTGGCTTCGTCATGGGCATTGGGAACGAACAAAGAGGGGCAGAGTTTTGGAAAAAAGGAAGAAGCACTGTAGAAGTAAAAGGGGGTTCAGGAAATATTATCACCTCTTTTCAGTTTGTTCATCGTGAAAAGAATGGGCTTGTGTCTTGTGTCTTGCGGCGCAATGACGTGTATAAAATGGGAATTTGTGAGGATTGGTGTCCCCCAGGTGATGCATGTTTTCTTTTTCCTCTTCTTGTTTTTGACGAAAAGTTTATTATTCATTAGAAAGCCTTACATGCTTTTTGTACTCCACCACTTGATTGGCTTCCCGTCCGACGGGCCGCTCGCATGTATGTACCGCCATAGACGAAGAGATAGAGAGTCCTGCTAAGGTACTAAGTTAATGTGAAAGTCAAAACAAGCAGTTTGGTCTGCAGTAGAGATAAATCAGGTGCTGTTATGCATACGCTCGGATAAAAGGTAAAAAGTTATGGACATTTGATGGCCAAAGTGTCTGTCAACAAACAAGCGGTAGACGATAGCGCGTACTAATGAAAAAAGCAGGGCAGCAAGCTGCAGACAGACAGGGTCAAGAAAAGAGCCGCAGCAGCATCATTGCACGTGGCTTTGACGATGAAGAAAAACCTAGAATAGAGTAGTCGAATTTCCGCATGAACATGCCAGTCTAATTGAGGCATCTCAAATCTCCCTTGGCAACCCCTGGAACCACGGTGCAAGTCGAGAGAGGGAGTGAGAGAGACATGCCATGTCACCTCGTCGTCGTCTCTTTTGTCTTGTCTTGTGTGATGGAGAGTGCTTGACTGTGTGAGGGAGGTGATTACGCTGCATGAGCTAGGTAGCTAACGTTAGCATCATCCGGGGAGCTTTACTGAGCAAGCCGACCGGGTGTGTCATAAAGGGGAGCTAAAGATACGATGCGAGATGGAGGATGGAGCAGAATCATTACAAGATGAGACGCCAGTTAGATACGATTACCAGCCAAGATTTTCCGCCGGTAATGACTATCGATCTGCGGGACTGTGACTGTCTCGTCTCTGTGAGTGTTACAGTTGGATGCCTCACTGACAATGACAATCTCATCTCGACTCTTTTCTCAAACCATCCATTGCATCCCCTATTTCCCTTGGGTAATGAAAGTATTGGAACAGTGCTACCCAACGAGCTGAAAGGATCAGAGGTTGTGCTTCATAGCCTACTTTATCCGTACATTATATCCTAGGTATCCTATTCTATGCTGAACTGTGACCCCAACTGAGTCACTTGCAGGTTCATGCATCACATCGAGTCAGGTCTCGACTAAGAGTCATTTGCTTGCTACCCAACTGAACTGGTAAAATAATGCGACATGCAGGCTTGAGCTGTAACCTATACGTGCAGTAGTATACCTCTAAAGAATTAGCTGGTGTTACCTGGCGATGCACGTAATACCAGATCTGAATGCATAGCGGTATGCACAACATAAAAGTCGCTCCAACATTTTCTGCTAGACATAATAAACATCCAATCCATATATGTACGGATACGTCTCTTGTCGATGTCCACAGACACAAAGCAAAACTCCCATCACAATTGGGCGTGTCCAACAACATGCGGTCCACTGACCCTGAGCTAAGAGATACCGGTGTCGGGATGACGTCCACTTGCTCGCACTGTTGGAACATCTGCCACAGTTGGACCTCTAGGGATAGAGCATCTGATTTGCTTCTCTACAACCATCACGAGGTGTCATTCTGCAGCCTTTCCACAAAAGCATCAGCATCGAACATCCAATACCGTCAGCCTCTTGTACTCTCAGCCTTCCAAGAGGCTGACTGTCTTTCTCAATCAATGCCAACCTAGGTTGTTAAAGTGGTGGCTTGACGAAAGCCGGCCAGCCTCCCCTCGTCCCGGGCTCATCACTTAATTTTTTTTTTTCACAAAGCCCCCACCATGAGCTAAGAATTTAGAAGTGCATTTCGATCTAACTTAGAGTAAGTGTAGTAGGGGGAAAAAAGAAAGGCTAATATTAGACACGGTACTGTTTAAAAAGAGCAAGGCTTTCATTAACGGTCAAGTTAACCGGTATTGCTAGCGAATTAGATACTAAATAAGTTCGAGCGAGTCGTTGAATGAATGATACCCAACAATGAATGAATGGATTGGATGGATCTTGAACAATGGAATGGTAAATCTCAAGGGCCACCTCATGGCATGGGGTCCCAGAACAACCCCCTTGACGAGCATCTCAGGGGATGGACATGCTAGGGTTCCACAGTGGACTTCTGACAGCTGGAGAATAATTGAACTGCGCTGAGAACCCCACCAATTTGCGCCTTGGGCTTGGGGGTGTTGCTGTTCTTCTCAGGTGGCTCGTCACAGTGTATGCACTGTCCTAACGACGCCGCCCCATCCCACCTCATTCGTTCACATTGGAGGTCAGTCATGGATCCATGGATCCCCAGGAGGGCAAAGAGAGAAAAAAATCAGGGCCCCTCCACGGGTGCTGGCGCTGCTGTGACTGGTAACTAGTAAAGAGTCAGGACAGAACCTGAGAGGAACCTAAAGTTAAAGGAACCTGAAGGGAAGGGAAACTTGCACGGGAAACTATTCGCCGTCCGCTGTCACCTCCCCAACCACATCCACCCGACACTTAATTAATCCCCTTCTCAATCAATCAATCAATCCTCTCTCTTTCTGTGGTTACAACACCCCCGTCTCCCGTCTCCCGTCCGCCGTTTTCCCGTTCCAGATCATCCATCCATCTCTGAGAACGTCCCGGACATTTTGCTAACTGGGACTTGTTCCATCTTTTTTCCTCCCCGTCCCCTTTTCTACCTGACCTCTCTCTCTCTCTCTTAAACCTCATCATTTATCGTCCTCCTCCTTCCCCTCTCCTCCCCCGATTTTTAGTCGCCCTCTTCTTCTCTTCCTTCTTCCCCCTCTCGTCTCGTCTCCCTCCCTTGATTACTCCTCCTCCGTCACCCGCAATTTGGTTCGTCCACACCCAACAGCCCTTACGTCTACGAAACCTCCATTCGACCTTTTTTGCACCAACGAGAAGACGAGGCTATCGCGCGAATCCAATTTCCCCTTTCGCGCGACTATTTCTTGCTCATTCGTAGTCTTTTTATTAGCTACTTTTGAGACGTCGCTGGTTTCCAGGGTCATCCGCCTATCACCTTTGGCCCCCAGAAATATCGAACTGCGACCATTAAGTAACGCTCTTTGACGTTACTCCGCCATTTTCTGCCAAATCTTCGAATATAGGAATTTGGTTCATTCGGCCTCCTTCGTTGTGCTGGCTGTATTTGTGCCTCTTTATCGCCATCCAGGATCTCGCAGTGCCTTCGTTTTAAGCTTCGCGCATTTGTTGCCCGAGGCCTCAATCTTGTTTTAGGCATCTCGCTACACCTGACGGAACAAGCTTTTGTGGTCATTGACCCTGAGGCGGAACCCCCGAACCTTGTTTCACCCGACTCTTCTTGAGCACTTTATAGACGGTTTCTTCTGCGCCTGGTACCCTCAACTTTACTTAGCTACACCGCTTTCACGACCGAGACCCACGAGCCAACGATTTGATGCCGCATTTTTAACTGCTTGTTACGCATCCCCGATACCCCCTCGCGTCTGCATTCCTGACACACTGCACATTCTGTACGTGTCAGCTTGATATAAACCCTCAAGAAAAGCAGGTGAAGTCGACTGCTGGGTAAAAACAGCAGCTATTTGCCAAGCTGGATCCCATCATCACAATGTCGCAGCAACCGCACGATATGGGTTACCTTGACTATGGTACATCAACCAATCGCTCCCCGAACTCGAGACAGAACTATGCTACAGCCGGTGGTTTCGCTGGCCTCTCACTACCTCGCCAGTCCCAACGCCCTTTTGACGCTCCTCTAGGCTCATCTGCTCTTTACCCTGCCGACAGGATCGGAAGTGGGTACAATCAGCGTGGTATGGAGAACATGGCTGGTATGCAGGGCTACATGCTGGATAATGGCCAAGCTTGGAACTACAACACAACCGGAGTCGCTACAGTGAACGGTGCCTTGAATGGCCCTGGACGGCAACGAAACGTGAACCGACGAGCCGCTCTTCCCCAGGTATGTAAATATGGAAAGTTTATATGACTATGTCTGATTAGAAACAGAACTGGACCGATCACAGCGCGCTTGGTATTCATGGTAACCATGGAGGTCTTCAGCCCTACCAGGGAGGCATGAACAACAACCCCATGTCAAATGGTGGTCTCCGCGTTGAGCACCCCGGATCTCACGGCTCCCCCACTGATCTTCGATCAAACACCTCAGACGCCGACCAGCTTATCCCTACAGCTATTGTTATTAAGAACATCCCTTTCGCCGTTCGAAAAGAGACTCTGGCTTCTATCATGCTTGAGATGCACCTCCCTCAGCCATATGCTTTCAATTACCACTTCGACAATGGCGTCTTCAGAGGTCTGGCTTTCGCGAATTTCCAGTCTGCCGAGGATACACGCATGGTGATTGAGGCGATGAACGGCATGGATGTCCATGGCCGTAAATTACGCGTTGAGTACAAGAAGATGCTCCCTGAGGCTGAGAGGGAGAGGATTGAACGCGAGAAGCGAGAACGACGAGGCCAGCTTGAGGAGCAGCACCGTGCCCCCATGCTTCACCAGCAAAGCTCTATCCAGTCACTTGGTAGTCTTTCACAGTCTCAAGCCAGGGGCCCATCGCACCTCGGCATGCTCGAGGCATCTCGTGTTCAATCTCCCGCACTGACCATGCCAGGCGATGTTGATTTGAACGACCCCCAGACTCTCGAGTTCTACACCGAATTGGTTATGTTCCGTCGTGACGACTCCCGAGAGGTTCTGGTCTTCCCTGCTGGTATCGCTCCTGAGCATCGACGATCCATCCACATTCTCGCACACAATATGGGCCTTGAGCACCAGTCTGTGGGCGATGGCGAATCGCGCCAGCTTACGGTGCTGAAGCGACAACAGCCGTCACCCACCGCCCACATCCACAGTCAGCCAGGCACCAACCTGGACATGCATAAGCGTGGCCTCAGCCGTGCTGCTACATTTGACTTTGCCGCTGACCGTGAGACACGAGCTGCCAGCAGCAATTACTCCCACATGATGGGTCGACAGGGTCCCACTATCGAGCTTCCCGGAAGCCCTGAAGGCAACGGCATTCCCAACAACCTTCGAGCCGCCAAGAGCTTTGCTGATCTGCGATCCTTCACCCCGAGCCCTTCGCAGGCTTCCTCCAGCTACCTCGCTCCTTCGGGAATGAACAACATGGGTGGTAGCTCGACTGCTGCTCGCTTCGGTGACTACATGGGAGGTGCCATGTCACCTTCTGGCCACCCTGGCAACTCTGGGACACCTGGACCCAAGAATGACTCTGCTCTTCTAAGCAGCCTCAACAGCCTGAACTTGGGCTATGACTCTGCCTCCATGCAGAACCAGGCGCGAAGCACTCCTGGCGCTATTGGCAGCCAGCGCCCCGGTAACAGCTCTAAGGGAGCACCTGAGCGACAGCCTCGCGGACCTGAGTGGGAGACCAATGCCGGATTTGCTGGGCGACGTGCTAACGGCCACGCCACGCGCGGTAGTGGTGGTATGTCAACCGAGACATGGAACGATTGAACACTGGCTAATTCACGATAGACTCGTCCGACAACGGAGCACGCGTCGGTTCAAGCTCAACCAACGCTTCGCGATATCACTGAGTGTGATTCTTTGGCCACCCCTTGATGGGTTAGGCTTCGACGACCTGTATGTCAGGCGCCGACTACAACTGCGCGTATCATTACGGATTGACGACAATGACCACGACGCATTGAAATTTTGCATCGCATTTGCTTTTATGACTTGTAATACCGACATACCTGGGGAAGTGATGGCAGGAATTTCACTTGTCTTGTTGAACCCCATTGCATATAGTTTACGTGGGAACGGTTTTATGACTTTTGAAGATTGTGGGGGACGACAGTGGCCTAAGGAAGTGTGCGTGTGGCCGACATGATGACAGTTACCGATGAGAGAGAGCATGGGATAGGATATCTGGATACACAAATGTTTTCGACACAACTGGGCAACCAAAGATGTACAAGGTCACAGACTACAGACAGAAGCACTTGGCAGCACGCATGCACGCATAACCTGGAGTACCCTCCGGATGTACGTACCCCCGACAAGACCTACGACCACTATCACCACCACCACTTGACGATTATGACGCTTTTACGACGTTACGTCTAGACAGCTATACCGGCTTCTCCTCATCAGGCTGTTCAGCGTCAGCAAATGGGAGGGGTTGCCTCGGCGACTTACAACCTACTACTATACCCACCAAATCAAATAATTTCTGTCTAGGCGCTGTTCCTGGCATGACCGCGACGATGAAGACGACACATTTGGAGACGCCCGAGTCCGGCTTTTGGACAAAGGGGCACTGAAAGGGGCCGATGGACGAGTGCGAACATGGGTGATTTTTGAGTCGAAGGCCCGGCCCCGTTGGAAGGAAAAGAAAAAAGTTACAATATCTGGTTATCTGCATTACAGTTGAATTGCCTTGGTTCATGGTTCTGTTACAGTTACAGTTTCTGTTTATCCTTTATTTTTATCTATTCTTATTTATGTACGGATTGGACGGGAGTGGTATTATTCTGATCTCATCTGATTAATTCTTGATCTGCCTGGTCGCGGTGACTCAAGGAGAGTTAGAGATGGGGTGTTGGCATGGGACGCGTGTGGGCTATTTGGCTATCGTTGACTGGAGATGTTTTGGAGGAAGTTGTAAACACGAACAAGAGAACGAGCAGAGAGAGCCAAAGAGAGATGAGATATGCCTTGCGAACAAAGTGTACTAATCAAGTAGTGAAGTGAAGTGTTGTGCTTTGGGTGTTGTTTGAATAGATGATTTGCTGCATGTCTGTATTGTATTGTATGTATACCACCCAATCAATGTCTTAACCGCGCATGTCGAGTGTTACTGATCAACAACGCATCATCAAGACCCACATCTTTGTACCGTCATACTCGAGTATCTGCTCATCTTGAACTCTTACTCAAGCCGTATCGAAAGAGTTCAACTCGTAGGATGCAACTCATAACGTTTCGCCGAACATCAACAAGACTTGATTATTAAGACATTTCCATATCACGGGCGTTGATACCTGAAACGATCTAGTCCTTTGCTCTGATAGGGCGACCACTTTGAAACCTCATCCACCAAAAGCGACGTCATCTCCACTTTGTAAGAGAATCATTGACTGATAATTGACGTCGTCTGTTCACCGGATTTATATCTTCTCTTTCTCTCTTTTTCTCTCATCATGGCGAGCTTCATCTCTTCATACCTACCGTTTGGAAAATCAAAGGACGAAAATATGCCGGCGCCTGAGAAGAACAGACAGTGGACCACGGGTCAGGATGGCCTTGATAAGCTTGCTTTTGGGGAGGGCGAAGTTCCCAAGCCGAAGGAGGGTGAGGTTTTGGTCAAGGTTCTTGCTGTTGGGTTAAATTATCGCGATACTGAAGGTAAGTTGTCCCTGACGTGGAAAAAGGGGGTGATACTGACTGTTGGAAGTCATCAATGGTGATTACAACCACCATGCCTCCATCCAAGACACAGACGCTCTCGTGCCTTGCTCCGACATGTGCGGCACCGTCATCCAGAGCTCATCGCCAAAACTCAAAGTCGGCGCTCGCGTCATGTCCATCTTTAACCAGACCCATCTCACAGGTCAAGTCACTGAGAAAGACATGGCCTCCGGTCTCGGTCTCCCTCTTCCCGGCGTCCTAACAGAATATCGCTGCTTCTCAGCCGACGCTCTTGTCCCCGTGCCCGACTATCTCTCCGACGAAGAAGCAGCGTGTCTCCCCATCGCAGCTGTGACCGCCTGGATGTGCATCAACGGCATGCGACCACTCGGCCAACCTGCTGATGGCGGTAAGAAGAAGGAAACTGTTCTTCTGCAGGGCACGGGTGGTGTAGCGATTGCGGGGCTGCAAATCGCCAAAGCAGCTGGTCTGAACGTCATCATCACTTCTTCATCCGACGATAAGCTCGAGCGCGCAAAGAAGGATCTCGGCGCAGACACGGGCATTAACTATCGCACGCACTGGGAGTGGCAAGAGCCCGTCATGAAGGCGACGGAGAACCACGGCGCGGACATCATCTTCGAGACAGGCGGTGCGCGAACACTGCGCAAGTCATTCGACTCTGTAGCCTTTGGCGGGCTGATCAACTGCGTGGGTTATCTCTCCGGCAAGGAAGAGGAGCAGGACACTGGGGGCAAAGTGGGCGTGAATGTGCTGGCTCTGAGGAGGAATGTGACGCTCAAGGGGATTCTGAACGGGCCGAAGGATCGGTTTGAGGAGATGGTGGCGTTTTATGAGAAGCATTCTATTCACCCTGTTGTGAGCAAGGTGTTTGGGTTTGAGGAGGCGAATAAGGCGTTGGAGTTTTTGAGCAGCGGCCAGCATTTTGGAAAGGTAGTGGTGAGGGTTTCGAAGAAGGAATAGAGTAGAAAGTCTACACGGACCATGAGATAGATAGATACTTGATATAAGTGCGTGTCATTTGTGCTACGTTATGTTGATATCGTGTTCATTCGTTTTTGGCTACGGTTATCGTCTGGTGTAACACCAAGATAACTTAGGAGTACAGTTTTACGCGGCGGCACATATAAAATCAACAATTGTGGTTTGAGAGCTGTGTTGAGGTCTCATTATAATTATCATTGCATTGCATTGCTTGGTGTCTAGAAACCCCCAGGAACCCAGAAGTGAGAACCCTCCTCGTAATGTATATACTCAGCATTTAGTTCTCATGAATTGTATATCCGCAGAAATGCTTTTGTTCTATATCGTAATTACAAAGTCTTTGGAACAACTCGCACATCAGAATCGACCAGGTCCAGCCTGTTGATCAACGGTGCAAAGATATAATCCTGAATCGGCTTAAGAACAAGAACAACACGGTTGATGCGCCATCCTAACAACGGAACCAGAGCCCCGATAAACGCATCCGTGAGGAAGTGGTTCGCAGTAGCGACAATAGTAATGAGCATAGCGGTCGGCCATAGAGGAGCGAGGATGCGCATGAAACGATGCGGAGAGAATCGACACATGCAAACTGCAAAGAAGAGCGATGTTCCAAAGTGCAAACTCGGCATCGCAGCGATAGTTAATTGAAACCGATTATTGTTCCAGACATTAGCACCCCCAGCTTTACTATGCAGAACATCAACGAAGCCATATTGCTGCGGTAGCAATCGCGGAGGCGAGCATCGCCAGAGCGTCACGATGACGAAAGCAATAGCGTTATCGACGGCGATTGTACGACGAATTCGTTGAAAGGTCGGGGGTGGGAGATAAGTGTAGATGTAGATGAGGAAGAGGATGCCGATGCTGATGTGGGAGTAGTATATCTTTGCGAGGATGGGCATGAGCCACGGCTGTTGGTTCATTATGTATGACTGGAAGTATTGTTCGATATCGAGGCCGAAGAATGATTCTAGAGTAAGGATTTGAATGGCGTGGTCTCGAGCGCGGGTGAAGATTGGTTCGTTGCCTGCGATTGCTCGGGCTGATACTGCTCGAAGGCCTTGATAGATCCTACAACCATCAGTACGTGCATGAATCAGCGTGATGAGAGACGTACCAGTATGTCAAGTTCCAGTACCAAATCTCTATCAAGAACGGAAACGCATTGAAGAAGCGAGATAGTAGAACGAAGAAGAAGTTTGGAGCTTTGCGAACTGGACGCTCGATGTGTTGGAAGAGAGTGGGCTTCAGAGGCGGCGAGTCAACGTATCGTTGGTCTTCAACATCATCTAGAGATTCGTTGTACGTGATTTGAGTGTCTCGTCGTCTATTGATGAGACATCCTACAGTGAAGGCGAGGACGATGACTTGGAGTTGTCAGTGAGATGTAGCTTAGAGCGTGATGGTGACTTACACACTGGTTCGACCACATTCTTTGAAGCTACAACCATGATTGCAATGAACAAAAGTAACAGAATGAAGAAGAAAGTAAACCGAATTATGTATAGAAAAGACGAATAAATACTGTGTCTATAAAAGAGGGTGATATAGACTGCCCATCAAGATCTATCCAGAAAAGGGAAGGAATAAGGGCTGAAGGATTTAAGGATAAAGTGACAGAAACAAGATAAAGTAGTGTCCTAGATATAAGTAAGTAGGCAGATAATAAAAGAAACAAATCTGCAGGCCAAGCAGGCGTAGACAAGGTGAGTAAGTTGCACGAACAAGGAAAGTTATTGGGGGTGGTACCAAACAGGGAATAAAGCACAAGACACAAGACACAGCCAAATATTGAATGATTGCATTGCATTGTATTGTATGTCACTGCCATCGGAGAATAGGAACAGAAATACCGATGCTACTCTAACCACACCCGGCGCTTGACCATTTGGGGGACATGTCTATCTAATGTAGTACTGTTCTATTATTCTATGGCCGTCTCAAGACTTCACATGCAGCAGAATATCCCTGCTCTCACAGTTAAAATAAACGTCTGATCAAGAACACCCCCTGTCTCCCAAATCTGTGGATACTATCTATCCTCCAAGTCCAAAGCCTCCGCGGATGCCGTCGGACTTTATAACATCTAATTCAACCAAATCTTGAATCATCTCAGTATCAATACTCCAAGCCTTGCAATAATCTCACAGACACAACGCGTTTGCAGTGGCTGAGACATCATAAGCTCACCTCAGCCATCCCCATGCGGGTACAGCGCAAGTGCAATAAGCTTAACCAACACAACTGTATCTTACTCCCAGTATATTAACTAAACCCTCCCAAAGCTTATTGTATCCAAACACCAATCTTGGCCGTCGAGTGACTACAGCGGCACATATCTCCCAGCGTGACGTGTTGCCAAGTGAGAATATGCACGCGATCAACACAGAGATGGGTTACACTGAACCCAACATGGCGTAAGTAATTGGTTAAAACAAGAGAAGAAAATTACAATTTTCGTGGAGAAGACGTTGCAGAAAAAAAAAGCTTGTTTCTTTGACGTCAAGAAGATGCCATCATGATTCCCAATTTAGGTCGTTGTCGAATCTTCTCCGTTTGAGATAAAAACCCCGGCGGTTCGGTCTAGATTACCACCCCGAGATTCTCTACGCTTTCCGTGTCCGAAATCCGGAATGAGCGGAGTTTCTGGGGCCGGAGCTTCACTTCCTCTGATCGGAGTCAGAGGCAAAGAAATGGAGTTTGGAGTTTGGAAACCTCGGTATATGGAGACTGGGAGCTTGGTATGATCTGATATGGCACGACTAAGAGGACTATGATCTCATCACCAACATGCTATTCTCCAAGATAGAGACATAAGGCTCATCACTATTTAATGGAACCCATATGGATTTTAGGCGAGCATGGATTCCGTGTAGCTTCGTGTTATTTTGACCGTGGTACAAGAGTCAGGATCAGATGCATTGTAGCATCACATCGAACGACAGACCCCGAACTGAGTCTACCCCTTTTTCTAGGGCTGATCTGATACACGTTAAAAAAAGCTTGTCTGACCTTAAAGGCTTAATTATCGGCGCCAAGTTGTCTTCCGAGAGGCGAGAGGCGAGAACATGCAGCCTGTCATCACTATTAATATCCGTACGTTCCGGTGTCCACAAGGATCATCTCCTTCATCCGTCCATATACGTCTCGCTAGTCGTTCCTCGTTCTTCGCTCTCGTTCTCGTTCATCGATTATTGTTGATGTGGTGATCATAATTGTCCATGTTGCTACGTCACAGAGATTATATTGGCAAGTAAGTGCCTTGTTTATATATCTGCTTTGCCCTTGATATGCTCTCGCCAAAACCGCCCCGATCCATAATGAGATTCAGTGAAACAGCCTATCAAGACAAATCTCACTCAGTTAGACATAAACCATGACAGTATCCGTATCAACTCAAACATTAAATTATCAAAACTAGACCAAAGAGGAAGAAGAACAAGACATGGTCTTCTCTCTCCGCTCCCCCATTTCGTCATTCCTCCGCCATCGCACCATCCTGTCCCTCCCCCTTTCTCCGGGGTATCATAGCATTTCCATCCCAAATAAGAAGTGAAATGATTTGAAATGAACTAAAGTAAAAGAGAAGAAGAGAAATAAACGAGTCAAAGCACCAATAGTAACCGATTACCCTCCAATGCACGTTAAAAAGTTTCGCACGCCCGCAACATGATCCCAAATCCAGGCTGGCAAAAAAACATTACCATGACCCGAGGCCGTAAACATCTGTAACTTCCTGATAATGCACATGTATCTTATGTCTTTTTTGTCGTATTCACAAACCGTGAATGCGTCCGAAATGCTCCCTTCCCAGCGTCATGTACACCGTTGCTGTTGCAACTTCTAGCCCACGTTAAAGGTCTGCGTTTCCGCAGGCCACTCCGTTAGACAAGTCGAAAGGTTGATTGCCGAGCAGTTATCGGCTACCACATTCCTCCACAATTCTATGCTGTGCACAAACAGCCCTCAATTACTCGTAGCGTCGAGGGGCACCGAACGTGTCAAGCACGTGCTCGGATGTTCGAATAATCCATTCAAGCTTCGCTCTCTCGAGGTTGGCCAGGAAAGGATCCGTGGGGAAGCCATCCTGGATGCCACCAATGAGAGGTTGGATACGTCCGATAAGGAGCTGCATGGTCTGAGTCGTACTCTTGATCACATCGCGAGCACCCTGTTGTTCCCATTCCTATGACGCATTAGTTGATGCTCATTATCCATGATACAGTGTGAACTTACAAAGGCAGGAAGGTTCTCGGCAAAGGCTCGGAGAGCCATTTCGATCCATTCGACTTCCTCCTTGAGACGAGCGTTGGGCTTCAGATCCTTGGAGATTGTGGCAATAACAACAAGCAACATCAAGGGTGGAAGATTCTCGAACTTGGTTGGGGGGAAGCGACTGAGGCAACGGCGGAAGATCTCTTCCTCACGTCCACTCTGGATCCACTGGATCATGGCGTCCTGGTAACGGCCCTCCTGGATGGCCTGCTCAACAATTCTGATGCGCTGCATCAAGTCGTGATCAGCCTCGGGCTCTGTCTGATTACGCTGGCTGGCGTAGGCACCAGCAAGAGCGCTGACACTGGAGGCGGGAGCGACGTAATCAGAAGCCTGTTGTGATGCTTGAGGGCTGTTCACTTGCTGAGAACCACGGAGGTACTGAGGGCTGCCCATATACTGCTGGGCCTGGCTTGCAGCCTGGCTAGGAGCTTGACTGGGGTGGTAGCTACCAGCGTGGCTGGCCTGTGGGTGATGCTGGTTTGAGCTGGCGTAGCCGTGATGGGGCATGCTCTGACCGTGCCCGACATTCTGGGGGATCCCGGAAAGTTCATGGACAGGCTGCTGCTTGAACTTGAGGAAGTCGGCCTGGAGCGCCGCCTGGGAGGCAGACATGGTTGTAACCATTTCCGAAAGACGAGTTACATGAGAAAGGAGTTGGTCGATCTTGGCGGTGTCGGAAGCATGCTGGGCCTTCATATACTCAAACTGGTCATGATACTGCTGGTGAAGCTCGCCTGCGACACGCTGCGACGCCTGAGTTGCAATGTTAGTGAACGTCGGGGTGAGTCGCTGGGTCAGTGTCGCAAGGACTTCCTGCTGCACGCTCGTAGCAACCGAGTTTCCAACGCGGTCGGAGATGGCCTTAATGAAATCGCCGGAGCGCAGGGATCGGTTGAGAGCATGAGGAAGAGAGCTCTGGATCTCCTTCTGTACGGTAGAAGTAAGATGAGGCTGCAGCTTGTTGTCGAGAAGATCGGTAACTGCGGCGCCAGCCTTGTCGCCAATGGCAGGAATGACGAGCTCAGTGAACTGGTGGTGGATCAGAGCCTCCAGGACCTTCTGGGTGTTTTCGTTCAGCACCTCCGAAACCATATCAAGGAGTTTAAGCTGGTGCTGATTGAAGTTCTCGTCACGGACGCGGATGTCATCGTCAATCTTACCGTGAAGGTTCTTGAACGATGACTTGAGGGTCTCGCCGACACTCACGGTGAGACGAGACTCGAGTCCAGAAATGGCGGCATCCAAAGCCTCACTAGAGACAGCAGGTGTGGAGGCGTTGTTCGCGATCTTGGCATCCTTATTGCCAGCGCGAGGTGCAGCGCCGTTAGTAGCTGTATCACCCTGGTTGGCAGCGTTCTTCTTCTTTCTTGACTTTCGCTCAGGCTTCTCCGACTGAGACTCCTTGGCGGATTGGACAGGCGTTTCAGCCTCCTTCGGCTCACTCTTGGCCTTGGCTGGAGTAGTCGATTCGAGTCCACGCTGGCTAGACTCGGCTTGGGCTCCTGGGGTGGGCTGGATGTTCTCCTTGTTCGCACCGCGGTTAACGACACGGACAACGGCGTCTCCATTGCTGGCTGGGGTAGGTGCCTCGGCGGGCTGAGGAGCCTTGAGCTTCGAAACGGTGACGACACCCTGGGCAACGGCATCAACACCGTCGAGGACCTTGTTGTCCTTGGACCATCCGAGCTCAGTCTGCTTGACAAGGAGGCAAGCAACACCCTTGGAGTGCATGGCGTACAGCTCAAACAGAGTGGGTTCGTCGGCATCTTGAACCATGGCAGGAGTGCCAAGAATGTCAAGACTTCGCAGAATTCCCCGGTTAGCGAACGAGTACTCACGAACACCACTAATGACAGCGGTACTATCCGGCTGGGGGATGGAAGAGTCCTGAGCAATCAATCGCTGAATATATTCGGCCTGAGATACACTCTTGAGGTTATACTTGGGTGCGGACAAGTGAGCAAAGTAGATCGAGTTGCGCGTGGGGTGGCCAATGACAATCATGCCGGTGGCTGAGTGGTACATGACACTACAAACAGCATCCGACTCCTTGCTGTGGGGTAGGTTGAACTCCTGCACGGGCTTGCCGAGAGCAAGATCCCAAAGCTGCAGAGTGTGGTTCTGCTTCATTCCAACAATCATGTATCGCAGGGCACATCGCTTCTGGTAGGGTCGCTGCTTGTCGAGAAGAAGAACCGAAGTGGGCCAAGCCTTCTCACCTTCAGGTGTGGTGGCAAGTGTCATCAAGGGCTCCTTGACCTCGAGATTGGTCTCAGCGGGCATGGGAGCACGCGGGTCGGAGCCCTCCTTGACAGCGGTCAGGTCTCGAACATCCCAGAACTTGACCCGACCAGACTTGTCAAGAGAGACGATGACCGAGTCGTCCTGACTAAAGGTGAAGTCCTTGCCAGCCTTACCAGTGTTAATCTTCAGGGAGCACTGCTTGGCAAGGGTTTCGGTGTCGACAACGCGGTCGTGGCCAGGCTTGAACAGGTTGTTCTGAAGGATGTATGAAGGCCAGATGAGGTTGATGGACTTGCCGCGACCGACGGCAAAGTACTCAGGGTGAATTGTCGAGGTGCGGGCGCGGGTCTTGAGAACACCACCAGGGGCATCACCCTCCTGGGAGCTCATGGGAGGCAGAGCAAAGCCATACCCCTCCATATGAGCATCTTCAATATGATCCTTGTCACCATCTCGAATCTGAACCCAGTAGACGGTGCCGCTGATGCCAGTACCGATGATCGCCTCACGGTGAGCGCCGTCGTGGTCAGTAGGTGTAACAGACATGGCGACGTTGAAGATACGGTCCTTGGTGTCGGTGAAAATCTTGGCATCCTTGCCATCCTCCTGTCGAATGACACGCAGACCACCTTGCTTGGACATGCCGTAGGCCATGTAGTTCTCAGTGGCGGTGTAAAGGTTTCGATCAATCTGATCAAACTCCTTCTTGAGTCGAGCAATATCCATGATAGTCTCATCGCGGAACAAGGGTCGTGGCTCGGTGCCCTCTTCCTGAAGAGTAATAGAGATCCACGGCTTCATGGGGAAGTTAAACACCTTGACAGGCGGGGTCTCCTTCTCTTCAATAACGACAATCTCGTCCTGGTCGGCGCTCTCCCAGCTGTCAGCAACACCCTGAGCGGCCTCGTCAACAATCTCGCGAACAGTCTCAGCGACATCGTGTGGGAGGGTGTCCTCGAGAAGTCCCTCATTGTCGCTGCGGTCAAGCTCAGCTTGGATAGCCTGGGCGGCAATGTGAGCACTGTCCTCGAATTCCTTCTCGGACTTGGCGTTGAGCATATCGTCAAGGTCCTCGGCGATTTCAGCCTGGGCCCGTTCGTGCTCCGCGCGCTCAAGTGCTTCCCGGGCTTCATGATCAGCCTGCTCGGCAATGTCCTCGATGGCCTCTGCGACGGTCTCCTTGGCGGTCGAATTGTAGTTGTCGAATTCGGAGGTCGGAGGAGTACCCTGCTTCACCGAAGGGTGTGACTGCAGAGACGCGGTTCGGGTTGCCTTGCGACGGATCTGGTGAGGAGAGGTGGGGAGAGCAGCTCGGTCACTGCCAGCGCCGACCGAGTGGTCATGGCGGTGGGAGTGGTGGGAGTGGTGAGAATGCTGGGAAGCAGCTGGCGAGTCCTTCTTAAGAATCTGGAAAGGAAGAGCTGGTGGCGACTGAGCCATGTGGCTCTGGCTCTGACTCTGGCTATGAGGAGACGACTGAGCAAGGTTTCCCAAGAGCTGCTGGAAAAGAGCCGAGGTGTCAGTCTGATCCTGCGAAACATGATGGAAGGAATCGGATGCGTGCGATCCTGCGTAGGAACCGACCGGACGGTGCTGCTGATTCGAGTACTGGTTGCCATGCTGCTGGGGGTACTGCTGCTGATAACTGCCAGAGTAGCGAGCAGGTTCGGCAGGAGCCAGGTCGGGAGACTGAGGCGTAAGGTTGTTGGAACGCGTGGTCTCAGTCAGAGCCGATTGCTGCTGGTCGCCCTGACTAGGCTTGGGGCGGTTCAACAAGTTGAGCAGATACGAGCGCGTATCGGCCGGGGGAGAACCGTTGCCAAAGGCTTGCTGAGGGTGCGGCTGCTGGGGCTGCTTGGGCTCTTCCGGCTCGTGGGCGCCGCGCATAAGGGCAGCCAAGAGACCAGTCGGGTCAGCAGAAGAAGGCGCAGGCTGGTGGATCTGAGCAGGGAGAGGGCTCTGGATGATACCTCGACCTTGCTGAGCATGCTGCTGGAATTGGTTGAATTGATGGAGCTGATGGTCCGACAACTGCTGGTGCATCTGCTGAGGAGAACCAGGTTCCTGGGGCTGCTCTTGGGACTGCTGGGTCTGCTGCTGGATATGAGCCTGAGCCCGATTGTGAGCAGCTTGGCTCTGCAGCTGCGAGCCACCTGAACCGCTGAACTTGAGCAAGTTCAGCAGATTAGCGGTGCGATCCGAGTTATTGGAAGGCATGCTCATGTTGTTGACAGGCGGCGTAGGGGCCGGCGGCATGTCGAGATTGTCCATGGCGACAAGCCTAGGGTAGCGGGTGCGGTTGCGGACTCGAGAAGAGCTACCGCGTTATTATTGTTGGTGGTTTTTTTCTGAAGGTGGATGATTCAGAGACGATAAGAAAGCGAACCCAAATGGAAGCGGAGACCGGGACGAAAGCGAAAGCAAACGGGCCGAACAGATTCCGAGAGGACGCCAAGAGGAAGAATGAAGGGACGACGAGGGAGAGAAAAAGAAAGAAAAGAGATCAAGATGATAGAATGGAAATGAGTAGATGCGATTCTATCTTTTAATCTTTTTCAATGATGAGATGAAGTTGAGGATGAAGATAAAAAAAAGGTGGTTGACGTGGGGGGAGAAAAAACAAAAGTCGCGAAGCCGATGATGATGACGGTGAAGTAAGGCAAAGCAGAGCAGAGCACCAAATCAGTGGCTGGTAGCGGTGGGCAGTAGCAGTAGCGGTAACGGCAGTGCCGCAGTGGTACGGTACCTCACTTTAAGCTGATGAGCTAAAAGCCTAGGAGAAGTGAGGTTTGTGAGGGAAAGCAACCAAGGTGATCCCCAGCAATTATCTGTGCACCTCTGCTAGTGTTTGGGGCGGCCTCAGGAAACAGCTTTGCGCAATATGTTTTGATCGATTGACGATGAAATTGATAACCAGCTGATGGCTGCTGCTGGAGCCCAAGCCCACGTTGCCCAATGCTACAAGCAGTGCAATCCAATGCAAGGCAAAGCAAGGCAAGGTACTTAATGTTGAGGTGACGGACGGGAGGGATGTTTCCACCTCACTATTCCCCGATTGCAAGGTAACGCGCAGAGCTAAAGTACCTCGAGGGAGTGAAGGAGTGACGTGGTTGACTGGGGCTGGTTGGTTGATGTTTGTGTGTTGTATTTGCTGGTACCTCAAACTGAGAGGATGATATCGGATGATGCCGTTAAATATCATCGACCGACATTACATGGAAAAGGCATATATTACAAAGTCTGTTCTTTTTATCGAGTATTAAAATATACTTCTATCAATAGCATCGAATCTCAAATGTGGCTGATGCAATGTAAAGCTCTCTCAGCTGTGATACATACAGGACAGACAGACATGGATATGAGTGAACCAGTTCGGCAAGGTAAGGTAGCGCCCAGACTGCCAGCTGTCAAAGTCACCGCCTCTTCAAGTTCTATTGGCCAAGGCATTGAATCCAGATCTCCGAGACATGTACATTATTGGTGACTCATAAGCCAAGTCGTCAAAGTAAAGCAGCCTGAGATTGGGTTCGAGCCTGAAAGAACTTGAGATCCTGGCTTTTGCATATGCAGTAGCTGCTGTCTGAGTCCCAACATTGTTGAAGAATTTCTGAGACCAGGCTTTCCTTTCTTTTCTTTTCCGAGACGACATCCTTGAGATCTTGAGATCTTCGATGCCTCGAATTCTAATTACATAATCATGAATATTGTAGTTCCAGAAGCGTAAATGATCCCCCAGTTTGATGATGGTCATCCAGGGACAAATCGTGGTTATTCCCACTAGGCGCTTAGGTTTTGTATCTCGGAAACTTAATCAAGACTTCCAACAAGTGTTACTTGGAGCAACATGCACGAATCTCACCTCACCATAGCATAAACATTTCATTATTTATAATCTATTGAAGTTCAAAAGTCAAACAAATACTACAGTGCAGTGCCAGTATTAAATGCTACCTATCTTCAGTATTGGGTGCTTCTATACGCCCTCGGAAGCGATGTGAATAACCGCCCAGCCACGAACAACTCAATCTAGGACGGGAAGGAAGAAAACAAATACAACTCCCATCATCTACACTCTTTTACCCAAAAACAACATAAAGAGCAAAACACCAGTCCAACTTCAAATATCTTTCAGAGTCTTTCACTTTAGTCTAGCCAATCCCATGATATCAATACCTAACCCAGAGCCTCAACATGACACTAAACCCAATACAGCATCACACCCATTCATCACCCTCCAAAACGACGTAACACCTTTGAACCGCCACCAAATCCTCCTCCCGAGTCTCCAGTCCAGCCTCAGCCTTCAACAACAAACCCTCCACATGCGCCCTCGCGCAATACACCACGACTAAACATCCCCGTCTCCTAGGCAATCGACGCCACATGATACCTCTATTCATCGTATAATTATCGCCCAGCATGTTTTGTCTTCGCAGGTAGTATGCCCCCTTCACAACCACTCTTGTCTTTCAGATCACCAAAAACTAACCATGTTGCCTCAATGCAGTTGGCTTCCTCTCCTATTCATCCCGACCAACGCCTCGCCTGCTTTCATATTTCTCTTCTTTATCTGCACGTACTTCCTCAATCGGCCATGCGTGTACTGCTCCATCCTCCTCCTTATTCTCTTCCTGACTTCGTGCAACTGGTCCGACCGATGCTTCTTCGACCTTGGCAGTAACTGGTTCCTCCCGCGTCCGATAACACCGGATGTAGCGTTTACTTCACCGTCAGAGGACCTCACGTTCAACTCGACCGTCCTCGATATGGCCAACACCACGGTCGCGGCGATCATAAAATCTGCTAGTGATGATCTAGCTGCCAGGAGGGCCGAGTGGTCGGGCTTGGGGATCGAGTGGCTTAGGAATTTACTGGGGAAGAGGGAGTGGAGGATTGATTGTATGGATATCTATATCAGGCTTTGAATAGCCTTGCGAGACCTGACCAAGGGTCGATTATACGTGGCCTAATGAGATGTATATTCCAGGCCATGCCAAGTATTCCAACTTCTTGATAGACCCTATGCAAGCATCACATAATTTATCGCTATATCACATTGAGTTTGGACGATGGGCATCACAAGCATAACGTGTCTATTCTCATCATATTGACTAAGATAGCCCCCATAACAGGTTCCTAATTATGTACCCTTCATGCATCATTCAAACTATCATCGCACCAAAAACCACATGTGTATCCCTCATTTTCTTTCATCAAAAAACGAATGCGTCCTAGGTATATCCTTCGTAGCAACTTACATCAAGGCATATAAAGCATGGCTTCGCTTGCAAATCCTTAAAGCTCATCAGCCTCCTCCGAGTGCTCCGCAGCCTGTTCGGGGGCTTCCTCGTCAGAGCCCAAAGCCTCCGGGGCGGCGGACTCGGAAGTGGCCTCGGCCTCGATGCTGGGTTCCGCATCATCAGCCGCTTGCCCGACTTCATCAAGGGCCTCTTCGTCAGGCGACACAGTCTCCTGAGCAGGGTCCTCCTCTTCCTTTACAGACTCGGCCTCGTTAGATGGGAGGACCGTCTCCTCCGTGGGGAGTGTCTCCTCCACAGGAGCTTCACCATCGACGGGGGCGTCCGCGGCCACGAATGTATCCTCTGCCTCAGGGGCAGCACTCTCCTCAAGCTTCTCTTCTTCAACGGCCTCAGCAGCCTGCGTCTCTTGAGATGGAACCTCAGTCGCATACTCAGTAATCTTGACTGTAGCAGTCTCAACAGCTGTCACTGTCTCGACGATACGAACGATGCGCTCCTCACAGGTAGGTTGCTTCTCGGTGTCAGGCGACTCAGCGGCTGGTCCAGCGTCCAGTTCTCGGGGTGCCTCAACTCCGTGATATCCTTGAGAAGGGGCTGAGCAAGAAGCACACGGGTCGACCGACCCAGTCGAAGAGCCATCGTGGCTAGGATAGGAGTTGCCAATAGCAATCTGGTTGTTGTTTACCTGCTCATATTGGGCGGCATTGTTCTGAGTAGGGGTATCCTCGACAACAATGCTTTCCTCAGGATGATAAACCTCAACATTGCGCTCCTCCTCTTCGTCCTCGACAGGATCCGCAGAAGCAGCAATCTGAGGAGCGGCTTCAGTCGCCTGGATACTGATGGCCTGTGTCACTGTCACGGTTGGCACTTCCCGATTCATAACAACAGTCTGGAAATTCCTAGGGTCCTGTTGGGGTGCAGTGTTTCCACGGATAGCCAAGAGAAGAATGAGAACACTCAGCAAGCCGATCAAGATGTTCTTCTTGTCTTGCATGACTACACGAGCTGACTCGGCCAGTAGCTCTGGCAGAGTAGCGCTCTTCATTGCTTGGCGACGTTCCTCAGCGGTGGGCACTCGAGGAGCGGCATGCGCATAGTCGGGCGCGTGGTTGCCGGCGGAAGAGCGACTACGCTCAGCATAATGTTGTTCATGGTGCTGTGGCTGTTGTTCGTGGAAGGATCGCTGGGATTCCTGATGATGTTCCTTGGAAGCAGGAGTATCGCCATAGATCTCCCTATACCTCTCCTCCTCTCTCCTCAGACGCTCTGCATCATCATCCTTCGAGTCGGTGGGGTCTTCGGGGGCGATAGATGACTCCTCAGCCTCCATATTGGTATCTCCAAGGTGAGAAGGCTCGGGTGTAGGTCCGATACTTCGTGCTTCTTCTGCCAGACTCCTCTCACGCTCTTCCTGGAGATGGTCGTCGATATCCTTCTCGAGCTCCTCAAATGATCGGCTCTTTTCATCATCCTGGTCCTCAGCAAAAGACTCCTCGACATCATCGGCGGGCTCCTTCATGGACTCCTTGGTAACATCAGCCGAGTGCTCCTCAGCAGGCTGGGTGTCGTTCGCAATGTGGCTTTGGTCATGGTCCTTTGTAGTTTCGTGAATAGATGCTTCACGAGCCTCCGAGACATCATGGAGAGATTCGTCATGATGAGAAGGCTCGTGGTGAGAGAGTTCGTGGTGAGAGGGCTCGTGAAGTGACTCATCGTAGGCCGATTTATCATGAACGGATTCCGCATGCAGTGACTTGTCGTAGCGAGAGTCCTCATGACGGGATGTCTCATGACGAGAAGCATCATGATTCTCCATACGTGACTTGCCTTCACTCATCTGGCTCATATCCTCAACATGGTTACGAGACTCGCCCCGTCTTCTAGACAGACGTCCTCGCTCCCTCTCCTCAAACTCCCGATGCTCCTCATCCAATCTGATGTATCTTTCCTCCTCTTCAGCTTCCCTCATCGCCAACTCTCTCTCCTGGTCAGCTTCCAGAGACACAAGCTCATGCTGCGATACAGCGTCAACAAGAGGCTCTATCTCGACATCAACCCGCTCCATCTCCTTCCAACAAGCTTCCCAGGCACCGCCACGAATCAGACCGTTGCTGGCATATACCTTGACACGGAAGACCTTTGCACGACCGAGCGACTCATAATTAATGTCCGACTTGCATGTCTTGCACCAGTGTGTAGGTGGTGCCTGAGAG
Source organism: Fusarium fujikuroi IMI 58289 (assembly GCF_900079805.1). Classification (NCBI taxonomy): domain Eukaryota; kingdom Fungi; phylum Ascomycota; class Sordariomycetes; order Hypocreales; family Nectriaceae; genus Fusarium; species Fusarium fujikuroi. The sequence continues at coordinate 656,068 of NC_036622.1, read as the reverse complement.
CGACGACTTGATCGGCGCTCCTCTTCCTCTTGCTGTTGATATTCATCCTCCTCACTCTCTTCCTCCTCTGAGTCCTCTATTGTCATCTCGTTGGAGGGACCAAGATAGTGGCCACACTCTAGGATACGAGCACGACGCCTCATTGGGAGGTCAAGAGCCTCAAGCAGCCTCTCCTCGAGAACCTCATAGTCGCTCTGGGGGTGGGGTAGGAGGATGCCGCGCTCGACAGTGGTATCTGCCATGCGATCTTGTAGTAGTCGCCAAGCATCTCGAATAGCCTTGCACTCCTTGCTCAGATCGTCGGCATCTGCATTCTCGAGCACGTCACCCCACGGCCACCGAAGCGGAAGCAATGTAACGTGAAGAAGGACAAGGGGCGGTGTAGATCGCTTAAAACGAGGCGGTGTCTTCTTAGGAGAGTACTGCTCTGAAAAGCGAGGAGAGCCAAGTCGAGATGCAGAGAGAGGTGCTCGACGACTTGATCGAGGGGACCCAATTGTCGAGCCTGGAGGCGATGACATTTGCATGGCCTTGACAGAAGAAGGTGATCGGAAGACAGGACGAGGGTTGCCTCGGATGGTAGGGATAAAGTCTTCCTCTTCCCTGTCATACTCTGAGAAGCCGGAAATACCAGATACACCTGAGACACGAGGCGACCTGGTCATCCGCGACATAGCATCCTGAGCCTTTCTGTTGTCAGTCTCCGAGACAGATCCCATTGAGCTGCGAGGACTTCGATCACTGAAAACGTCGTCTTCGTGCTCATGGTGGGAGCTGTTCTCAGCAGCCTCGTCTACACCGCCTCTCATACCAGCGGTCGACATTTTTGGGCCAGTGCGAGTCCTGACCGACTCCGAATGAGAGATATAACCAGTATCGTCTGTTCCAGAGTAGCTATTCAGCGACTCGCGCTTCTCGTGGTTGTCAATTTGTGAAGCAATGTCACGAGCAACACCGCTGATAGCTTCGGAGCGACCAGAGTGTCGACGGCTGGAGTATTCAGATCCTGAAGAGCCAGAGGACTCACGTCGAGAGCCTGAGCGGTCTGACTCGGTCTCAGAAAAGTGTCTCTCTTCGTTACCCTCAGTAGAGGTTTCGATCTCGGCTTCAGCAGATTTGGCCTTATCCTCTTCAATAGGTTCGTCCTCTTTGAGGTCCTGGGCGGTGGAGTCTTCGGCAGGAATGTTGTCTGTGGGGATATCTGCGGAAGGGGTGTACTCGGTTGGAGTATCCGCAGGCGTGTCCTCAGTGGTAATGGCGTCTTCGACAGGGGTATGATCCTCGTCGTTATCTTTTGTATCGTCTAATGAGGGCTCTGCAGCTGATGTGTTGGCTTCAGCTTCAGATGTAGCAGGTACAGCTTCGACTTCTTCTGACTCTGTGACTGGCTCCCCAATTGGCTCTTCTGGCTTATCTTCGGTGTCAATTTGAGCTTTGGCTTCCTCTTTTGGTTCAGCTTCAGGCTCTGATTCGGCTTCTGAGTCTGATGCCTCTTGATCAGATTGTGCCTCCTCCTTGGTCTCTTGTGGTGTTATAGTAGATTGATCTTCTTCTTTAGCTTCGACCGTAGGCTCGGCCTTTGCTTCAGATGGTGATTCGGTGTGGTTTGTCGTATCAATGTCGTTATCAAGCTCTTGGGCTGAGTCGTTCTTTAGATCGTGGTCTGTTTCCACTTCCACCTTTGGCTCCTCGGGGGCCCTTGTATCGTTATCGTCCATAGGATCGCTCAAGCAAGATGGATCAACGTGAATCTCGAAATCGAGGTCCTCAGGCCTGTTACGTCGGGGCATCTGAGGGGAGAGCGGTCAGCGGCTTGTGCCTTTTCGTATGTGTGCCTCGAGTATTTCGCCGTGACACACACACGAACGATAAAAAAGAAAAGGGGATATTGAAGCGAGGAAGAGGAGGAAGAAGAGAGGAGAGGTCAAGGGGTCTTCCTGGAATCGTGCAGATATTAGTCTGGGAGGCGCTGTACTGTATCCCCCAGACCCAGAAGACGCTGGGCTTGTGTGGCAGCGGATGGTTGGTCGAGGACGTTGGGACTGGCCCCGGTCATTGTTTACATTTGTTGCTGGGTCGACAGCGTCTGTGGACGTTGATCCCTGAGCGTGATGTCGAGACAACGGTCAGATTCGCAAACGGAAAGTGGCTGATTTTCATGATTGAGACTACATGTAAATTATGATTGTGTTTAATTTCTCTGGTTTCCTTTTGTCTTTGATAACTGAATTGTAGTTCGATCTCGCTGGTATTTTATCCCTTGCGGGAGCAAGCAATCCACAGGTAGCTCTTAGCTCTCCCTGTTAGGTAGTTGGTGGGCAAACAGAGGTGATGTCATTCCATTGGATCACACTAGGATCCATTCTGATCAACTACTGCGATGCCCAGCAACGAACAAACGAACCCTTGCTGTTGGGGGTTTATCTGCAACATTAACTACATCAGGCCACGATTGGGTGGTATACTTGCATTTTACTGCATTGCACTCTGCTCCCTCTCCCTCTCGTGACTCGAGCCTTTTTCAGCAAGTGTCACCTCCAACACTAAGTTTAGGGTAGCCAACCTCCACTCCCAGGAACGGCCCGTCGGGTCTAGGTGTGTTTCACTTACATAGATTGCCGCATTCCTCGGTCACCACAATATACACAGCATGTTCTTGTGGTGCTTTAAATGTATAAACTTGAGTGACCGCCCTCAGGGAGCAAGAAAACACCGGACCAAAATTTAGGGTGTCAAAATAAATTTAGCAAAGAGCCCCCTGAGCTTAGGCTAGATTGACCTAAATACTCTTCATCGCTTAGGGTCAAGGTCCTTAGAATGTGATACCAAGTTGACCCTCTATACCCGTATCCCCATAACGAGACCGAATCTCGAGGCAATTACCACCCCTGGGCAAACCCTGAGGATCAATATTCCCCAAATGTGTTTGCCACACCGGACTCCAACACGAATCCTCGGTCCCCAAGTCCCTCCATATACACATCTGCATCCTCTTCTTTGTTGTGCAGATCGAAAACTCCGTCAGGCAGTACGGGCACATGCCATCTACCCGACTTGCAGGGTTTTTGAATGCCTCATGGACGCATATGATTAGCTCCTCGTTGAAACGACTAGGCTGCCACGTTCTTAAGAAATGGTCTGTTCGGACACCAAATTCCTCACCCCAGCCCCGGCGCACGACGAAGGCTCTCCAGTTGAGTTCTGACATGGCCTGATGTGTGCAAACTCCAAAGTACCCGAGCTTGTGGAGTCCTACCGTCCCGCCTCTCAGGGGTTGGTGAAGGTCCATTTGTTGAAAAGAAGATATCGACCAGAGACGAGCTTGGGATGAGGCTCAAAGTGGCCTACTACTCCAGACTTTTCCGAGGGGTGTATGTTGTGGCATGGTGAGAAATCAGTGTGGTATGGCTCCAGGAGACTCTTGAGAAATGACATTTGCTGGCGAGTCTTCTTTTCCAATTGGTGGTATATGAGGCTCATCCGAACATGCCTATGCCTTATCAATAAGGCTCCACGCTTGAAGTTGATGATATCATTGAATTTCCAACCTGGTTGATATCTAACTGGAGGACCTTGCGGTTGTGGGTAGAGGTCTTCCTCTTGAAATTCTCGGAAACGTAGCGTTTTTTCATCAAGCCAAGCATTAGGAAATTGCCGTATCACAAATGTCTTGTACTCCTTCTTTTGCTCAAGTGTTAATCGAGAATATGAGACTGTTCTGTACTCTAGTAATATTTTTATCCCGCGGCAGGTTGTTAAAAGACACAGCTGACTGCTTGCCGGGAGGAACGAGTGAATGATGAGCAAGATTTCGACGGGTAAGTTGAGGAAAAATGAGTCCGGGTTGTTCTTTGTCTTTGACAACTCAGGCCCGTCTTCGTATATCCAGCGGCTTGACATATCCTGAATTTGAGCCATTGTGAAAGACGGGAACGCGGCTTGCTGTTGGAGTCGAGTAGAGATGAAAATTAAGAAAATAAAAGGACAGCTTAGTTGTTCTTTTACTTTTAACTGTTTAAAATATGCACTTAAAGCTTAAAAAAGAAAGTATGTAGTAGAATTTGGTTTGTGATTTGGTGAAGAGAGAGTTAAGATTGAGTGTGTAATGAAGTTTAACACACTGGCCATACTAAAGATGCCAAAGTTGTTGATTTAATAAGGTTCAGGCGTTCCAGGTCCAATCATACTCCCTGTGAGTCTCCTTGAGAACCTGAATAGCCTTGTCGTAGGCACGATGCTTGATATCCCGCTTAACCACGATATCAGGGACTGGAAAGTTTAGTGCTTGAATTCGCGAGATGGTTTGGTGACTCACCTTCCAAGTATCCATGGAATAGATCTTTCTCATGCAAGATTTCAACTCTCTGGACTTCTCTTCTACCGTCCTCGTTGTTGATTCTCTCTGCGAACTCAGTCTGTTCTGCAACGAGGATATCGATACCAGGGGCGACAAGAAGAATCCTCTCTGGCAACGATTCTTTTTGTGAAAGGACAGGACTAAGCCTTGGGTCTTTAGAGTGTTTTGCTCTTGCAGGTGCTGCATATGCATCGAAAAGGGGCAAAAAGACTTTTGCTGGGTCATTCTTGGGCATGTTGTCTGGATGCGGTTTCTCCCAGGGACTCAGACGGAAGTCAAGAACAGCGTAGAAAGTCGCGATGGCCTTGATAGATGTAGGAGATGGTGCCTGGCAGCTTTTCTGCTGAGTGACCGCGAAAGCCAAGTTTCCTCCGGCAGAAAAACCACTCGTGGTCATCAAAGTTGGATCTGCGCCCCAACGTTCTTCAGCGTTCTCTTGTAGCCACTTGATCGTTGCATCAGCATCGTCGACAGCTGCTGGGAAAGCATGTTCCGGCGCCACGCGATAGTCAACGTCAACAACAACGGCACCTGTCTGTTCTGATACCAGCTGATCGAAATATGCATGGCCCTCTGGCAAGCCTCCCATAAATGCGCCAGCGTGAAAGTTCACATGAAGTGGCCTGAGAGCTCTCCCCTTTCCAACACCAGCAGCCTTGAAGATCAATGCGCGGACAGAACGACCTGGTGCAATATGTAGATATTCAACGGTGTAAGAGCGATAAAAAAGACATGGTATCGTCGCGATGGAATATGTTAGGAAAGCAGCTGGTTGAAATAATAGCAACCGCCAGCGCAAGGCCCATGGTATATTGCGATAGAAGATCGCCACCAGACTGGGTCGAAACCAAGTATACAAATGGTGGATGATGCCAGGTATCATGATCAATCTTGGGTTCACTCATCAATGCCGCGATAAAACAAAGGTCAAGTTCAGGTTTGCGGCTGAAATGCAGCAGAACAAAAGAATCAAAGTTGTAAGCGGCCCAACATCGCACCGGTCTTTTATGAGGAAGAGCCAATCAACAACCACAAGCCAAGAACAAAACAGCGTCTCATATAAATTATATATGTTGTATTTCAGTGATAACCTTACAGATTGAGTCCATTCTTTCGAGAGTACTACTCACGCTTGTGAGCTGACACGTCCTACTCTAGCCCCGAACAAACATATGTGTCTGCATTTAAACAAGAACAGTTTCAAAGTCACCCACTTAATGAGGAATAAATGTACAATTTTCTGCATGCAATTTATATCCCAGCCGCCACTCAAGCAGCTGTCAACTTACCGACATACATCCCTATCCTTGCAACTGCATTCTGGTGACCCGATGCTCGGGTGTATAAATTAAGCATAAATCAAGTGCAGATTGAAATCACAGAGGAAAAAGCAAATTTCGGTAGCCCATTGCAGGATGCAAGACTGAGAAGATGTATAGGAAGGCAAAATATTTAATAACACCATCATTCACAAAGTCAGCTGGAAAGCCCTCGATTGAACCAACCAAATTAACAGACACAAATGACCCCAGATTCTCCATATACTCGTGTATTTTCTAGATAGACCTGTTAAGTCACCTCTCCAGCCCAAAGAGTTATAACCCAGTAGTGAACGCCATGCTACGCTATGTCAAATTCCCAATAATCAACCCCATCCGCCTAGTCGAATCATACCCTGGTTTAAAAACCGTATATCAAGGAAAGAAACGCAACAACTAAGCTCATGGTTCCTCCGCAACAGGTCGTGGAGGTTCCATAGGTGCATTTGGTTGCTTATTACCCGAGCCTCGAGTCCCCGGCCGATGGCTGTCCGTTTGACCAACGAGGTGCTCACTCGGCCCATAGAATCCATGCATCTCTTCGTTCACAATACTGAGATTACTCTGACCCAGAGAATCACTCCGTATTCGTGGTCCACCCGACTGACGCTGAGCTACGGGAGGTCGGCTCGGGACACTGGAAATACTGCCTGATGACCGTCGCCTTTCATCTCTTGGGAATACCACCGATGATGGAGAGCTTGGCAGTTCTGGTACGTACGGTGTTGCTTCTAGCTCTGCCGTAGGATGAGCACCTGCCATCACTCCAGGGGAACCATCGGATCCTTCTGAAGCATTACTGTAGTTCCGAATATGGGTATACGTCCCATGTGAATCTGTACTTGAACGGTTCCTCGTCGATCCAGTAAGTCTAGAGATATGGCTCATTCGATGTTGTTCGCCAGCAGCTACACCGCTGAAGTAATCGTCCCTGTTGCCCATTGCATCAAAACTAGCATGTCTGCTGGTGTTGCCGCTTCCTGGTACTGCGTGGTAGCCGTTCCCTCCTGGCGTAGGCTCATTAGAACTGTGATCTGCGCTAGCGAGGCCGAATGGTGAAGTTGCTGCAGAATCAGGGCCGGGGTTTCGTGGCCGGGGAGGTATCAGTGACGGATGTATCAACGGATCGATGCTTAGTTCATCAACAGCCGAATCTGCTGTCTTGTACTCTCGGGTCTGTCGAGATTGGCTATTTGAGCCGTTGGACTTGTCTGATGTTTTTGGTGTGGCGACAGCGGCAACTACTTTGTTCAGATGGCGGATAATAATAAATGCCGCCACTAATACGATAATCAAGAAAGCCACAGAGCCAGCAATAATACCAGCCAATGTGCCAGTCGAAAGGCCTCCTTTGTCGCCGTCATCATCGTCAGATGAGGTCGTTGGGCTGACCTTGGGGATCGACGAAGGGAAGTATTTTAGAACTGCCTGGTCGTTGTCTTCGCCAGCATTTACCGTCGGGAGAGCCGTAGGAGCTGTTGGTGTTTCGACGGTCACGGCTGTCGTTTTATAAGTCGTCCGCTCCCCCGCTATTGTCGTTGTAATGACCATAGTACTTGTGACAGTTACAGGATCAGATGAGTAGCACTGGTTCACGCCGCATGCCATTCCATTCGGACAGCAACCGTAGCTCAGTGATGACGGACACAAATACTGGCTAGCTGGACAATCGTATGTATATGCTGATCCGGAGGGTGGTACACAATTGTCGGCTGTCTCGCAAAGGTAACCGTCAGGACAACAGCCTCCTGCTATATGTGAGCCTTGTTCACAAACGCTTGACATTCCCAGAATACGAACCTCCATAGACCGGAGCGCAAACATGCCAGCCTATTTTTGTTCCACACGTCGAGGGCCCCTTCGTTGTCGCTTGGCAGCTCTCTTTGGCGCAATCATAATTTTCTGGGCAACATCCTCCATCCAAACTCGAAGGGCATAGCTTCATGCTCGTCGCACATTGCGCCTCGGCTCGTCGAGCGAGGCCCGCTGACTGTGTGATTTGCGCCTCCTTCTCAATACGATGAACGCCATCATGTCTTCTGTAGTCGGCCGCCTCGACACCCAAAGCCCAAAATGCACCAACGACCGAGGCGAGGCAAAAGCTACACCCCCAGTTCCTCATCTTGTGCGATCAGGAACTGAGGGGAAATGTGACAGCGAATCGAGGGTGGCTTCGTTCAGCTGTGAGGGGCGCCGATCATGAGCAAAATGTAACTCGGATAAATGCAGCCTCTTCAGGCTGGTGGTTGTCGCAAATCAACGGATATAATCTGATTGATAATCGCGGGTTTACAACGGTCACAGATCGGTTCGAGACAAGATCGCCGTGAGGATGGTGTCGAATATTCAGCCGTTTCGCAACAAGACAACCAAAAGTAATGATGAGAAGGAGAAAAGGAGAAATGCGTCAGACAAAATAGGAATGTTCCTACAGTCAGCAATGGAGGCCTTAGAGGCTTGTCAATAACCGGGGTCTGAAGATGCTACGCCACGAGTGAGCAGTAAATGCTTCACTCGTGCCAGACGATCTGTAGGGCTGAGCGAGAAGCCCACTGAAACCGACTGCACGGTTCGTTCTGGTTGGGCGGTCAACCCAAAAGCGCAGCACTGGTGAGATTGCAAGAAATAGCTCCTCTTAAGGTAATAATAATCGTGGGCCCAGCGTGGAGACTGTGAAAGCAGGTGGAATGAAAACGGTGAGAAGTTGCACGGCGATGAGCAATATCCTACGGATAAGCAATAATGGGCTCGACACGCGGCTCATTTTCTCTCGCGGGGGCTGCTCAAGCTGAAACCGAACAGAACATCATAGACCAAGAGCTTCAAGCCGATCGATCGGTGACAGAGCTGCAAGAGAGCACCCATATGTGCGGTATTGCATTGTGGCTGGTCATCTTCACCAATACCATCGCTCCAGTCGCAGCTGAGGCTGTGGTGCAGCTCATCGGATTCGCTGGGAACAACGCCATGGTAGCTCAACAGCGAAACCCCTCGATGCTCTATTTCTATACCATCCCTCAAGACAATGCAGTGTCTCTCATCTCACGATTGGTCGGCGACGGATTTCTCAAGCTCTTAGTGGCCGACTGTGAACGGAGAGTGCATTGTTTGGGAGCATATGGTGCGCTCAAGTGCATTGGCGTTGCTACCGTGGCAGCCATTCAGCGGTGTTGTCCGTCTGACAAGTAGACAAGGCCACGAATCAAGTGTCTTATGGAGAAGGGAACCCTGTCCATAACGACAGAAGTTCATCCAAATCACCGGGGATTGGGGGCCGAGAACTTCGGGGGTGGAGGCATAATAGTAAGAGAGAATAATGGAAGTCAGTTGAGAGTTGCTGACGAGGTCAAGCTACTATGAAGACAGGCCCCCTTTGCTGGCACAGGTGAGAATTGCGATTGAACGAAATTCTTCAATAAATCGTGTACTGTGTAGACATAACCCCAGCTGGGTGATCATAGGCCCATTTGAAAAGTTCCGACAAGCGATGCACTTCGGCTGTCCTCGTTAAAAGCTTCCTTGTCGTGAGAGCAATATGCTGGCCAGGTTGACCGATGACCGGCTCTTAGCGGTCAACCTCTGGTAGCCTTGCGATCGTCAACTAAAGCAACTGACTTTTATCAAGCAAAATTAGCTTGGCGGTCAGAAGGGGCTTCTGCTTTAAAATTTGATGCCTGGTTTGAGATGACTGTTGACATCGCGAGGTAGCGGCGGTTTATCCTAAAATAGAGTCTTTTAGTGAGCACGAACAGGCTGGACTTTGGTGGTAGGTGGAGACGTGATTGGAGCCGGTCTTCATCAGCAGGACGCCTAAGATGTTGCGGACCTCGGTTTTCTGAGGAAATGATCAGAGAAGAAGCATTTTCGTTAACCTTAATAACTATAAAGAACGTCATTTCTGTCAGTGCGCAAATAGTCGCAACCTTCAAAGTGATTCATCGGTGAGAAGTCCAAGACCAAACAGAGTAGTGCAGTAGTGGCTGCAGATGGCTAGGAGCCTAAGTTGACCACCCACTACGATCATAAGATTGAAGGATGGAGTAAGGTACTCGGAGAGTAGCATTATCAATCATCAGCCCAGATTGTGTAAGTGTTGACTCTTCCCCACTTCGCAAATGCTTGTTCAGAGACAAACCAAACCAAACCTCCCTAGGTCTGGCGCTCATATCATGAAGTTGGACCTCCCAAATATCGCATGGATGCTCGACAGTTGGGTATCCATACAAGACAGTAGAAAGGACCTGGCCGCTGCCCGCTGCCAAGAATCGTTAGGCCTCTCAAGGGTCCTGCGACTTTAGCTGCATGCCGGTGCTTCACCAGGCGCCACTTTCAAGACCAGACGAGAGCTATTGTGGCCCCGTGGCCAAGATGCACTCGAGCTTCACGATCGGTGGCTGCCGTTGATAAATCTTGCCCATAAGCCTCCGATTTGCTTGGCACTCTACGCTCAGACGCTGGCAATAAACTCGCCGACGGCTTCTAGAATTGGCAGGTACACCAACGCTGTGTCAACGTCGTCAACGTCGTAGCTCGTGTTGCTGAATTCATCTCCACTGATGCTGAATTTAGAGCAGTGCCGATCAAAGGGCGGAATTAAGGGTCCACGAACTTTATTTGGCGGACGAATGATTCTTGCCGTTCCTGCGCAAGCGAACCGGTCATAATCGACTCAGAACCTCCCGTCAGACTCGCACGCGGGGGAAGTGATCACCCCTTGTTGCGATCTTCCTGAGGATTCCCATTCTCCTGAAGAGCGTAGATCTCAGACCGATGCAGCAATTAAACGGAAGGGTTGCGGCGTCCGGCAAAGCACGCGGGGGCGGGAAGGGCATGGCGTCGGATGCTCTCAGTGGCTTGCTTGGCCTGGCAATTAGCCAGGTTTCTGGTTTGCCGCGCCTGTCAGAGCGAGTTGCCCATCACCATCTGGACCGAAAGCGGCCGAGTGGCAGCCGGATGGTGCTGAATTGGCAGTCTCATTACCCCGGATTTTCCAGCCCGCCGGGGAAAAGAATGCCAGGGCCATGTGGTTTTGGGCCGTGGTTTGCCTCTTTTGAGGATGCCATTTGGTGGCTGCAGGGACACGAGGTCGGTGCTTGACTCCGAATACTTGATTCAGTCTTTGGGAGCTGGAGAGGGTTACATTGATAACGTCCAGTTCCTCCTGGCAATTCTAGAACTCTGTCTCTGGGTGGCGTTGGATGAGAGGAGAGGAGAGGGTCGCTTTTCATGTGAAGAAAAGTCACCTGCTGTAGACGAGCGGGGGCGTGGATTTGCATTTGTTCTGCACCAAACGGGGAAAAAGACTCATACTGTAGGGTCACTGTGCGTTGCCAGAGAATAGACTGAGCAAACACAGTATGAATTCATCGGCCTTGATACCCCGATTCTCCATCCCACCGCAAAAGCTCTCCGTTACCCCCTGCAAATTCATCCCATGGTCCCATTTTCGTCCCCCCAAATCTCCATGCTCTCCGCAGAGCAAGGAGCAACGGTTACAAAATTCTTCAGGGCAGATTTCTGATGCTCTCAGTGCACTTGCAGACCAGCGCCCGTAACCCCGCAAGCTAGCAAAAGGTAGCTTTGCCCAGACTCGGGCAAGTGTCGTAGCCAGGGCCAGGGATCCATGATTGTCGTGGATGCTGAAAGATCACGATGGTGTGTAGTGAGTGACGAGACTGGCAAGGAGGGACCTTCTGTTAGACGGTAGACCGAACCATGACGCCCCAGAGACGCACGAGGCATCAATTTTGATCCCTTCCATTTCTTCTTTTTCCCCTTCTTCTCCCCCCCTCACGTCTTAGGTCCTACTCATAATCCTGCTCCTGGCCTCAATCTTGCCTTTTAAACTTTGACCATTGTCTCCTGTTTGATTATATCGTCATATTTCGCCCTAGCCAATGTTCGTGACCATCTCCTGGACTACTTGTTAAATATCACTACCGATCTCCCGCCTCCGCTCCAATTTCTCCCCAGATCCTCGGCTTCTTGTGGACTTTATTTCCCCCTCTTACTTCCCCCACACGCAGATCAGTTATTCAATTCAAAATATTCAGTCCACGACTACTTTTGCTTCAACATAGCATTCAGCATCCGGTTTGTGCTGAGACTGTAAAGCTCGAAACGTCTCCCACCAATACCCGCAAAGCTCATGCGCCACCATCCCAATTCCTGGATGGAAACCGCATGATTGACTTTGTGATCCTTCGATCATCTATATTCGCCACCACATAACGGCCACGATGTTGCTGTACACCAGACTTGCACCACCCAAGGTTCCTAAGAAGCGCTCGCGCGCAGGTATGTGACTTATTCTGGAAGCTTTTGTTACACAAGCAACGCTCCTCATTTTAGCTCAATGGACTTGCTAACTCGGACGTTTTTCTCGTCGCACAGGATGCAGTTACTGGTAAGTCATTGCTTCTATCTTCCTATATTAGCAATTAACTAACAATTTCTATAGCAAGGAAAAGGTACACAGCTCACTCTATATGTGCAGTCGGCATGATACTGACTAGCTGCTACAGAAAAAGAAATGTGACGAGATTCGACCTGCATGCGCCCGATGCCAAGAACGTGGCCAGGAATGCAATTACGAACCTGTCCGACCTCGTCAGAGGCGTAAGCGTGAAGCAACTGTTCCCTGCTCGCCATTTGACACAAACTCCTCGTCGAGCTCGGACAGGGCAACTCATGTTTTGGATATCCATGCTACCTCCGAATGGAACGACGATGCGCATGATGGATCAGCTGACGAGGACTCACTCGACGACACTCCTGTTACGACACAGGCACCAATGCTCAACACTTCTCTCGTCAATCGTACCGCCAGCATATCCACAAATGACCCTACAGACTGGGCGACCACGGACCTTCCAATAATTTCGCCTCTTGACTCGGTCGATTTCCAATTGCCCCCGTTCGATGATTCCAAGTATGTCGTTCAACATATTGAGAACGGAGAGGAGGATATTGAAGAGATTGTTCGCCGGGAGTCCATCACCATCAATATTCCGACAACAACGTATGCCAGCACATACGCAGCCGCATACGCTACCCCTAGCCCTTCGCTGGCTATGATCGCGCCTATTCCTACACAATCCCCTCGACTTGAGTTCTGCGCTCCGGTATTCACAGAGTTCTCCGAACGTACGAACCGTCGTGCCCTTGTCGACCATTTCTGCAACGTTTTGTCGCATCTCATCGTCTTCCGTGAAGAGAGTGGCAATCCTTTCCAGCAGCTTGTGCTTCCCTTGTGCCATGAGAGCCCTGCCGTCACCAACGCTGTTTATGCTTTAGCGAGTGCTCATCTCGAGTACCGTGGGGTTGAAAATGACGAGAAGAGTGTCTATTTTCACAACAGAGCTATTCAGGGTCTGGCGCGGTTGATTCAGAAGGGCTCGGGCGCAAACCGAAATGAGTTGTTAGCTGCTATCATGCTTTTAGTGTATTATGAAGTGGTAAGTCGATCAATCGATTGAATGTCTAGCAGTGTAACTCACGCCTTGTAGCTGGTGCAAAAGGGTCGATCCAATATCGTGGATGGCCATCTCAAAGGCGCCATGACCATCATGAGCAACAATGGAACTGCCACTGATCCCACTGGTGTTTTCTTGGAGCGGGTAAGTTGTTTTCAACTGGATCAATGAGCAACTTGCTGACGATTTTCAGGCATTCCGTTTCTACGATGTTATTGCAGCACTGTCCTTTGGTACTGCTCCTCTCTCTAGTGCTCCCGGCACAAATTATCTTACACCTTTCCCTCCTCTCGATTCTTGTGGCGCCACATCTCCCTTGGGCAGTGTCGACACTCTGCTGGGCATGGCCACCTCCTTATGGCCAATCATCCATCGGCTTTCCAACCTCTTGGCACTCAAGGATCAGCTTGATGTTGCTGTTGCAAACGAAGAGGTTTCCAAGGTTGCTGTTCTCCGAACGGAATTTGAGACGTCTGCAACGGCTATCGAGGCGGCGTTGGAGGACTGGCATCCTGCCGTCCCCGAAAACTCTGTTCTGAACCAAAACCCAGAGGAACTGAGCCCTGAGCAAACTGCAGAAAGGAGCCGACTCCAGAGTATTCTTAGCAACGCTTTGTCTTATCGTCACTCTGCGTTCGTCTACCTTTACCGGACAATTTACAGCTACCCGAGGAGACACCCGCTCGTACAGCGCCATGCTCATATCAGTCTGACCCATTGTGTCGGAACAGTCAGCAATACTGGCCCTATGAGTGCTCTTCTCTGGCCACTGTTTGTTGCTGCTTGTGAGGCCATTACACTAGCTGATCGTGAACTTGCCCGACAGGCATTCATTGCTATCAACCGCCGGCAAGGCATGACAAATATTGATCGTGCATGGACTATCGCACAAGAAGTCTGGCGACGTGCGGACAAGGCCGATATGCTGCAGCAGCAAGAAGAGGCGATGATGATGGGTGTCAGGAGTGGTGGTGATCTCTGGAGAAGAGTGAGTGCAGATATGGGCGTAACCATCGTTTTTGGATAGGAAAGGAAAGGAAAATACGGACGAGTCATATGATAGCGACAACAGCGAACTGGCGATACCCGTTCAGCAATCATTCACAGCTGGATAATATTGGAGTTGAAAAGGAATGGGAAGCGTAGTGATATATACATTTGGGATGGCTGGGAGCACTTGGATTTGTTGAGGCGGCACTATACGGTGATTTTAGGGACGGTTATCTGAATGGAAGTCGACTGTATCTGTATGGCATATATGACCGTGATGAGATGTATTTTATAATGAAACATGAAGAGAATATGTGGATATTGACGGCTACCTGTCTGTTTGCTTATACCCACTTGAAGTCCTAGAGCACCATGGATGATATGCCTGTTTAGTGGACCTCGATGTCATTCGCCACTTGTTCAACAGATTTGTGAGCTCTGTTTCATCGGGCGATGATGCTGCGGGCAGTGCATAATGATCTGCATGAGCTTGGCATTAGCGTTGGAAGGCCATCAAGATGTAGATATATTCCAAAAGGGTGAGGAGTGGTGTTTGAGTCTCTACGTAGTAGGGTACGAGTACAAGTGCGCGACTGGAAACTGACAAACCATGATTTAAAATGGCTTCCCCGCATTCTGGGACCAAAGTTAATTAATAACTCCGGTTTCTTGGCTTTATCCATGTTACGGACCGGCTTATTCGGGATGGCTGTCTGTCGGATCATGGGATTGACAACTGTCTAGCGGCGTGGGGTGAACTCTCATCACTCAAGATGAAACAATTAGATCGTCTGTCACCAACCTGCAGTCAATTCGCTTAGAGAGCAGGCAGAATTTGGAAGCGAATGGTTTATATACGAGGAATCCAATTATACAACGCATGCAACTAGGTCAGAAGACAAAGCCCCATCTGTAAGAATGCATAGGTGAGACACAATATGCAAAGCACAAGAGCATCATCGTGGTCCTGGGAGGGGGCTGAACAAGGCGGCAAGCGGGCCGTTACGTTGGTTCTCACTAACAAGGTTGGGGGCGACGGCTAGAAAAGGGGAACAGGGACAGGAGGAAGAGGAGTTGGAGGAGGAGGATTGGACGAGATGAATCCGTGGGAAAGGAAGGGCTGAGGATGAATGGGAGTGGGATGACGGAGGGAAAAGAGGAGAGACTGAGGTACGAGAGAGGGATCAAGGCTAATGGTAGGTATTTATTGCCACTGATGTGACGATGTTTGGTTTTTTTGATGCCCAGTTTTGTTGTGTTGCATTGGGTCCTTATTCTCGCTTCAGATAGAGCCTCTCCTTTTCTCTCCTACAAACTTACACCTGTTGTCGATGAAATAGGAGGATATTAGCTTGTAAGTTATTTCTGAGTGTTGCGTACGTCTCTGATCACTTGAGGCTTGAGCCTTGCAGTTCTTTTCTCTCCACATGAGCAATTACCCCACCTGCCTAAACACCATCCCCGTCCCCAGACGACCGGGCACACTCAATTCCCTGTCGTCCACTTTCGCAATCATATTCGTTTTGTCATTGCATCTTGTTCCCTCTCATCCTTTCTTCTAGTCATATTTTCTTAATATTTCCGTCTTAATTCTTACTCTATTATATCCGTCTTCTCTTGCGTCACGACACAACTCAACACTAAAGTCCTTGTCAACTCCTCTCTCATCGCCTAATCTCAAACCCCTGGTTTACTTCACGAGCTTCATTCTGTGCCGTCGCCTATTAGTTTCATGTTCCTGATTGATTAGCCAAACCCAATCCTGACCATGCTCCTCAACCATTGATGCGCCCTTGCCCAGCTTTACGGCTTCTAGCTCATATACGGGAATATCACCAGTTTAACTCCTTCGCCTAGAAATTACGAACCATCGCAACAACTCTCCTGTCGCATTCGCATCCCTTGCCTTGCGTCCTCCTTCTCCGAGGTTGCATTGCCTCGCCACCTGTTGCATATTTGCCCAACATCGACAGCCACAGTTTTCTGCAACACGCCCGGAAGGACGTCGAACCCCGCCGGTCAGCTTGTCACTCGTCATCATACTCGGATCGCTTAAACTCGCCTGGCTCCATATTGCGCTGGGCTTCTTCAACTCCCAACGACTGCCCGCTTCTGCGCCCAACTACACGACCCCCAGGAGAAGCATCACCATGTTCTAAGTCATGAGCACCCAGACAAATACATCGGATTCGGTTCCGCCGCCACCGCGTCCGATTCGTTTTGTACATAATCAAGGACAGCCGCCTTCTAAGCGGCGCAGAATCAACGCTGCGTAAGTATACTCCGGTCGTACCACCATAACATCGTGACACAGAACGAGTCGCATGACTCTACTTTCCACACTATATTGTCTTCTAGTCTAGTCTATCTTTCTGCTACACAATGCCCAACTCTTCCTCGACCCAGTTGCCAGGTGCTAACCCCTTTGCGGCTCAGGTGTTTGACCTGTCGGAAACGAAAGACGAGATGCGCTGGCGAACGGCCTGTTTGCTCTACCTGTACCAAGAACGGCCACCAATGTCTAGGATACCCTGAGGAAATCAAGAGGGAGGATTGTGAGAAACCATCGCCGTTGGATAAGCAGGCCCACGAACGAGACGACCGCGAACCCCGCCACTACCATGATGGGAATATCAAGATCGAGAAGGTGTCTGTGCCAGCACAGCACGCGCCTGAAATTCCGAATTCACATGTAGCTTCAGGGACGACAATGTCGCTCGCAAACATGATCGATCCAAAGGTTGAAGACCGCGAAACCCCGAATGCGACTGTGCAGAATGGCCATCACCTTTCCACTATACCAACTTCTCCTACTGCTGTGCGACGCTCCGAAAGTCACCGCGTCCCCTATTTTCGATACTTCGGCCCAACAGCTATCGTGCCTGGTTTTAAACAAATGGTTGTCTCTGTGCGCGATCGCCGGCGCTCGACTGCTGGCTCACTGGCTGGGACGTCACCGATATCAACACATAGCGGGCCGCAAGGAAGCAGCTCAGCTGTTGGGAGCGATGTAGTCAGCGAGGAACTACCTACATACGACCCCAACGATTCAGCCCCAGTTCACCCACTAATAATTAGTCTCATCAACACCTTCTTTCTGCAAATGGGCTCCAGTTATCCATTCCTTCGACAGTCAAAGTTCTTACGGATGGTCAAAGAAAAGAGAGTTGAACCGATCCTTGTTGACTCAATATGCGCTCTTTCCGCCAGATTCTCCGACTCGCCAATCCTTACAAACGGAAACGACAAAATGCCAAGGATGGAAAGGGGCGCAGTGTTTGCGCAAAGAGCCAGACAAGCCACTGTTGATACGTTCCCATGTCCGACTGTTGGTGCTGTGCAAGCTTGTCTTCTCATGGCTTATGAGGGCTTTGGAGCAAGCCAGGACAGCGCTCTATGGATGTATCTCGGGCTTGCTATTCGTATGGCTGTCGATCTGGGGTTGCAAAAAGAGGTGGGAGTTCAGTATCATGGCGAAAAGGATGCTTTGTATTCTCAGAACTGGGGCCGCCATCCGGTTGACGAAGGAAGCTCCGAGGCGAAAGGAGGTGAATCGAGTCAGCTGAGTGCTCAAGAGCAAAAGGAGCTCGTACAAGAAAGGATGGATACGTTTTGGGCGGTCTTTATCCTTGACCGTGTCATCTCATCAGGGACGGGACGACCTGTCACATTTCGAGATGATGACTTAGAGCTTTCATTCCCAGAGCCTTTCATCGACCCAGCGACCGGTTGGCCAGCACCCTACCCGATCTTCCTCCAAATAATCCACCTCTACGGACGTGTATGCGACGTTCTCAACAAAATTCGCAATGCGCAGGATCTCACCAAGGAAACATGGGACAAGCTTGGTGAGATGGAGCATGAGCTGACTAGACTCTACAAGAGTTGGGACTGGCGGCTACAGTTCAATGTGAACAACTTCAAAGCCTATTTGGGAGCAGGCCAGGGCACCACATTCATCCTACTGCACTTCTGGTTCCATGCTCTCTTCATCATCCTTCATCAACCGACTCTCCTTACACCCTTTGCTGAACTCCGCAGTGAATTGCAACTCTTGCCAGACAGTCGCGAGCTCAGTATGAGCAGCGCAAAAACGATTTGCGACATCTTGTCTTTTGCAGACTTGATAGACTCCAAGAGTTTTATTGGAAATCCGTTTGTTAGTCAGCCAATCTACATTGCAGCTTGCGCCTTTGTGATGGAGTCAAGCGCAAACGCATCAAGCTCACCCTCACGGGCCAACTCACCCCCAGGTGGACATCATCCGGACGCTCCAGGAGGCAATAAACCTCGAGAGGTCAAGTCCTCACGACACTCCTTGCTGGCTTCGGCAGCAAATCAGAACTACCAAAAGTGCTTTAATTCTCTGCAACAAGTGCAAATGTACTGGGGTGGAGCTACCTACATCATCACTGCATTGGACCAGAGGGCCAAAGGAATATGGGACTGCGAAACATATACAGCAGAAGAATATGAAAGTACCAAAGCTGGACGCAAGAGCAGCAGTGGTGCCTTGAACAACCCGTTCCCCAAATTCGAGAATAAGGCATCACCAAGGATGTCAGGTCCGCCTATAGCATGGACTCTGGCAGGAACTGCCAACTCTCCAAACTCGAGCCTGACACTCATGTATCAGAATCGAGACTCGACGCCAGGAACTGGAGCTCAAACTTCACAGCCGGCACGAGCTCCCAGCACGCCACCTGGCAATATGATATTTGACCCTATTCGGCAGAGTCTACCAGACTCGACGGGCATGCTTGCGCCAGCTTATCCCCAGCCCAATGTTTCAGCTGTGCGGCAGTCGTCCCGCCCAGTTGTGCCTCGTCGAACCTCGAACCTTTCGGCGACAAGTACGCAAACTCGTCCTACTGTTCAGTTCGATGGGTTGCCTGAGGACTGTGAGGCCAATGATGTTTACACCACTGGGTCGAGGTTTACGCCGACAAATCCGCCTTCTACGGCTTTTGACACGTATAGTGTCTCGCCACCGACAGCGATGGCTGAAAATGGCGTGAACCCAGCCACGACTCTTTCAGGGGCAAATGCCATGTATTTTGGCCAAACGAGTTTCCCATATGCGATGCCGTGGGGAAATATGGGGAGCATGGATGGCATCACCTTCGACAGCCAGGATATAGACATTGCTGCTTTGGGGCTGCAACAATCAGACATGATGGGGCCTTGGTTAGACTACATACCTTCAGATGTGTTGAGTCTTTTTGAGCATCAGCATCCGCACATGGGTCAGGGCGGTCATTGATTCGGCGGACTTATATAATAGATCTGAGCATGTCAAATCGCATATACCCACGAGGGATGACCCGGTATATTTATGAGGCGTATCTGGTACGCATATATGGCGTTTGGTGGGAGCAATAAAATAGGGCTGATACGTTATACCAAGTTTCCTAAGTTCGAGCTTGGCGCAGTAGGTGTATGGATATAGGCTTGGCTTTTAATGATATGTTGCTTGGTAACTATATATTTGATAGCATTCGCCTGTACCTCTTGGGTAATGCGGTATTGGGCTATACACTGAATCGACGTGACTCGTGAGGACATGAATCCAGAGTGAGTATGGACGTGAAGTGTGTAAGCTGTGGCTGCTAGCCCTTCGACTCGACAAAAAAAGCATCACAGGGTCACGATAGATCTTAAAACACCTCACAGAGAAGCCCGGTTCACCCTGCACTCGAACACGCGAACTGCAAAAAACGAAGAGTGGTGCAGGGAAGAGAGTTTTAGGATTTAGGTTCGGGTTTTAGAAGGTTTATAGGTCATAGGTAGATACCCCTACACCACTCTTCGCCGATGATATACAGAGTGATTTTGGTATATAAGGGTAGGCCCTACGTAAAGAGGTTGATGTTTTGACATCAAATACTCTGCAAATGGCAACGGATATGCTCACATTTATATCGTACAAGAATAGACATCTACAACTTAGCCTTGGTATCCTTCAACCACTGCTCATACCAAACCTTTCCAAACTCTTTCCTCTCGCCCTCTCTACTCTGCGCCTCCTCAAATCTCTGCTCATGCGCCTCCATAGAAGGCCCCCTCATAAACTCGACCAAACCAGCGTACATCTCCATTTTCAGCACGCCGTAAACACCAGACTTGCTCTTGTCGATGAGTTCCTTGTCCTTGATAAAGTTGAGCAGGTCCTCGAGGCCCTTGGGCGCAAGAGCATCGGCGATACCCGCAGCAAGGGCATCCTCACCTGTGAAGCGCTTGGCTTCGAGGACGAGGCTTCGGTAGGTTGAGTGGGAGTACTTGATGCGGAAGAGAGCTGACATGGCGGGTTTGAGGGGTGCGCCGAAGACAAGCTCGTTGAGACAGAGGAAACCTCGTGGGGTTGGCGCGAGGCGGTAGTCTTGGGCTGTGGCGAGCATGAGACCGCCTGCGAAAGCGTGGCCGTTCATGAGAGCCACTGTAGGCATAGGATATCTAAAACAGTCAGCACACCACTCATAAGCACTCAGTCTTATTGTAAACGTACGTCAAGAAACGAGCCCAGACATCATAGAGCAAAGGCCAGAAACCCTCTGTCGCAACAGCATGTTCCAGATCAAGACCATTGCTATAAAACTTTGGGATTCCAGAAGTAGTAGCTACAACGCCGTGAGGATGACCAAACTCAATGATGTCTAGGGCATTAAGAAAGGCTTTGAGAACGGGTGTTGTAAGACGGTTGTCGGGTGGTGAGAGGAGGGTGAGAAGGTAGACTCTCGGTGAGGGTTCTGTGCATGTGAGGGTTCCGCCGGGATGGGCGCCGCACTTTGCGATGGGGAGTGTGAAGAGAGTAGACATTTTTTGGGTTTGGTATGAGAGTGAGATGAGAGGTTGTGAGGGAGAGTGGGCGTTGTTGGGTGGTATAAGAGCCGTGGAGTTGAAGGCCGGCTAAGGAAAACACCTCGGCTTGTGGATATGCCTGGGGTAAAGTGAGATACATGATGAATCTGAGATGGGCTTCTCGGCATATGAGAGATCACATGATACAAGAAATTTCATGGGTTTTTATACTGGAGAGTGAGATACTGATACTAGTACCCGAGTCCAAGTATTATTATTAATAATGTATGCTTTGTTTGTCGTGATGCCTTGAGCCTCTTGCATGTGAACGATTTAAAGATTCTGGGGTAAAAGGATACGTACCGCTCATGATGAAACGGTCCCACTTCCCATGACAGCCACGCACCCCCAACCTCGAAGGGAAATAAAACTTCTGACGTTGAACTAGGGTGCCAGAATAAACTGGTCTAAAGCTCTGCTAAAATACGCTAAACCTACCCAAGTCTTTTTATCGCTTGTGATAAAGGTCCTTGCCCAGTTATCGTCAGCCAATAGCAGGCCTTCTTTCGAAGCCCCACTGGAGCTTTCATTTCCTCCAAAAACCCCCACTAACCAAACACCGTACGTAGCCTCTCATAACCACCACCACCACCACCACCACCAAAAACCAAGACCGCGATCATGGCTTCGGACGCCAAAGATAAAGACACTATCGTCTTCTTCCATCCTGATCTTGGCATTGGAGGTGCTGAGCGCCTTGTCGTCGATGCTGCAGTCGGGTTGCAGGAGAGGGGACATCGGGTCGTGATATTTACCAATCACTGCGATCCGAAGCATTGCTTTGATGAGTGTCGTGATGGTAATGATCCCAAAACTTTTATGTATATGAGTTGACTAACGAAACTAGGAACCCTCGATGTTCGTGTTCGTGGCCACTGGCTCATCCCAATGTCTATCCTCTCACGCCTCACAATCCTCTGCGCCATCCTTCGTCACGTCCATCTTCTCATCCACATTGCTCTGACCGGCGAACTACAAGCCCTACGACCCCGCGCCTTTATCGCCGATCAGCTCTCCGCCGGCCTCCCTCTCATGCGTTACATCGCTCCATCCTCACCCATCCTCTTCTACTGCCATTTCCCCGATCTTCTCCTCGCGCAAGGCCGCGAATCTGCCCTCAAGCGCTTGTACCGACGTCCGTTTGACTGGCTTGAGGAATGGACTATGGGTTTTGCGAGCGCTGTGGCTGTGAATTCAGGTTTTACAAAGGGCGTGGTTAACAATACGTGGCCGAATTTGAAGAAGCGTACGGAAACGAAGGTGGTGTATCCTTGTGTGGATACGGAAGTCAGGGAGAAGGAGGATGTTGGCAGTGATGGTGATGTTCCGTTCAAGGGGGAGAAGATTATTCTCAGTATCAACCGTTTTGAGAGGAAGAAGGATATTGGTCTTGCGATCAAGGCCTTTGCTGCCATTCCTGAAGCTGAGCGCAAGGGGTGCAGGCTCATTCTTGCAGGTAGGACAGACATGAAGCATTAACTTAAAATAACACTAACTCATCAATAGGCGGCTACGATCCTCGCGTCGCTGAAAACGTACAATATCACTCTGAGCTTGAGGCTCTCGCCTCTTCCTACGGTCTCGAACACCTCACCACAAAGACCCTTATTACCGCTCTATCTGCACCTGCAACCGTTCCCGTTCTCTTCCTCCTCTCGATCCCCAACTCCCTCAAGGCATCGCTGCTCCGCTCGGCACGCATTCTTCTTTACACACCCGCCAACGAGCACTTCGGCATCGTCCCCCTAGAAGCCATGCTCGCCCGTACACCAGTACTAGCTGCCGACTCAGGTGGCCCCGTAGAAACAATCGTTGATGGCAAGACGGGATGGCTACGATCGCCAAAGGACGTAGATGCCTGGGCTGATGTCGTGCGCAGTGCGCTGAAACTTAGCGATGCTGATTTGCAGAAGATGGGCGACAAGGGTGCTGCGAGAGTGAAGGACTTGTTTGGGCGAGAGCAGATGGCCAAGCGCTTTGATGAGATCCTGGTTGATATCATCAGCAAGAAACCCCCGGTATCTGCCATGCGAACAGTCGTCAACGCCGCTGGAGTCTTAGTGGTCTGTGTTTTGGGACTGGTGGTATCAGCACTCCTTGCTAGCAAAAAGGAAGAGGTAGTATCGGAATTTGCCGTTTAGCGGACACGTATAGTTATTCTTTTCATATACCATCAGACTCATTTTGACTTCTATTATACATAAGTTTACATAAGTTTACATAAGTTCATATCAGTTTATATAATAAGCTCACATAACTTCATCGAAATTTATACAGGTAAGTTCACATATTAGGCTCAGAGTTCTGCAGTTTCAGGGGGCTATTATTATCGGTGTCAGATGCACAGCACCGACACAAATCTTCGAAAGATGGAATGACATCCAGCTAAAGAAAGCAACAAATCTCTCCACCGTATCTATGCAAATGCACGCAAGCCTCCCTGTTCCCTAGGGCAGGCTGCTCTGATGCCGCTGTATATAGCCCAGCATGAAGAAATGCAAGGGATTCATTCTTATTCCTCCTCCTTCTCGTCATATATATAAACAATGCGTCCGTCAACATAGGACTGGCTTCCGACGAAGCGGTGACGTTCTGGGCCTCTCTGCCGTTCATCCGATACATGTTCATCCTTATCCTCCTCCTTCGATTTCATTCCAGCTCATAAACCCGTCATTATTCTCATTTCCTCATCCATACATCCCGCCCACGAACAACTATCCGTCCCAAAAACAACACGGGATAAATATTTATAGCAACTGAGCCACCCATGATATGCCATAAAATAGCAATGCAGTAACGATCCCTCTCTCGGATGCGAGCAACGATCTAATAACAAGAAAACACCTGATGCGATGCCAAGCTTCGTGCAAAGCGAAGGCCTCATGCTCCAAAACATTTCTCCAGGCAATTGAAGATGCAACTCAACCCATAATGAAAAAGACTCTCAATGCTTGTCCGGCATTTGACAAAGTATGTGATAAGAGAAATAAATGAACTTAATAAATATGCCACGAAACGGGGAAGGGGTATCATGTTTCATAGGGCGACGTCCCCTCGTCACCATATGCAGAGGTTGGCACCTTCTTGGCAGTTTCGGTGCTCGCAATGCTAATGTTGGTGTCACGTCTTCGAGGGTTGAAGACTGGAGGTCGTGACGTAGTCTGCGCTGGCTTCTTCTTTGACTTAGTGGCCATGAGCAAGATCCCGTCATCACTGCCATCGTCGTCTAAATCATCGTCAACGGGCCGGGCAACGGGAGTACTAGTCACCGAGTCCCGTGCACCACCTTCCAGATGGACAGCAAGGGAGCCACTGTCCATGGCAGGAGGATTGGCATACACGTGATCAATGGGAAAGCCATTGGGTTCCTTGTCAAAAGCCGGTGGCGTCAGACTGTCGGTGGTTTCGAGTAGCTGAGGGTGAGCGCTAACAATGCCTGGCTTGCACAACAGCTCGGCTTCCATGTCGGCTGAAACGGAGCTGGCACCACTGAGCAGGGCTGGCAGAGAGGGATCGGACTGGAATGCCAACATCCGCTCTGATGTGCTGGCTGTAGAAGGGAGCGCTGAGACAGGGCTGGTGACACTGGGGCTAGTCGATGGAGTGGCCAAAGCCTCCATTGAATCAACACTTGACGACTTAGTGGTGGGCATGGTATCTGCGCGTGGAAGGGGTTCATCTCGAGTCCATTCCTCCTGGATGGGTGAGGGCGGGCAAGAGTAACTGATCTGTTCAGTTTGTCGGTCACATCGTCGCATGCAGAGATCTTCCGAGTGACGAGGTGGTGACGTTCTTGTGATCGGGGCGCTATCCATTCTCTGAAGAGATCGCGGTCGGGTCTTGTTGCAAGGTTCAACAGAGCGGGTGGAACCTGCGTGACTATACTGTTGACCGGCGGCGACGGCAAGAGATGAAGAGAGTATAGAGGCTTCCAAGCGTCTATGGTGCGAAGCCTTGCCCAAGTCAACGGACTTGACAGGTCGTCTTCCATGACGAGGTGGTGCTTGGACACTGCCGGGGGCAACGGTAGTATTGACGCCCACCTTAGGTTCAGCGCGTTTATCTGAGCTGGAGAAGAGGCCACGGTCGACGGACTTGGACCGCGAGCTTTCATCCATGGAATCCGTCAAGTCCAGGTCGCGAGTCTTTCGGACTGTCTCGGCCCCAGAGTCATCTGGTCCGTCGACTGGGCTGGAGAAGTAAGGTGTAGTAGGAGTGGTTTGAGAGATGGGCATGGGGGAACCAAGATGGAGCCAGTGTTGAGTGGTTTTAGTTTGTCCATGGCTATGAGCGTGACGATGGAAGGGCCATAGAGAGGCTGCCGCAGATGACTTCTCGGGTTCGCGTATCGACTCGCTCTCACTATGAGCATGATGATGGCCTCGGTAGACGCCGGCTTCGGGGAGAACAGTTGCCAACGGGTCATAGATGACGGATTCGGGTTGTGGGCTGACTGATTGGCTGACTGAGAGAGGATGCTCAGGCGCCGCGGCGGCATCTCGCATGGCACTTGCGAAGTAGTCGTCAGGGCGGAGACTCTTGCGTCGGTTCTCGCGGTGCTGCCCATGAGGAGTCGGAGGTCCGTTATTGTACATGCTTACGTTGTCGCCGGTGGAGCTAGCAGCACTACTGTTGGCTCGATGTCGCGTTTTGCTATCACTTCGTTCCACAAGGGGGTGCATTACCTTGCCAACAGCCTTCTTGACCACTGAGCGAGCACGCTCCAGAAAGGTAAGAGGCACGACAGCGGATGACATTTCCCTTTCATCGACTTGGATCTTTCGACCAGAGGAAGGGCGAGCAGGGTCAGTGTCGTCGAGCCATCCGATAGGATTCATGATATCCTGGACGACCCATGGGTGACGCTTGATGTCTCGAAGTCGAATTCGTTTTTCGGGGTTCTTGGTGAGCATTTGTCGCAGCAGATCAATAAGCAGGTTGTCAACTTCTTCATAGACCAAGTCGTTGTCGTCGCGGTATGGATGCATGTTCTGGCGCTTGTAGAGGGAGGTTGCGGCTGGTGAGGTTGAGGGGTGAACGGGCATTAAGCGGCGCTTGGGGATGTATACTTCCTCTGTTGCGATCTTTCGGAACATCTGAAATTCATCTTCGGCGAGGAAGGGGATTCGAGCGTAGATCAGGCAGTAAAGTGTCACACCAAGAGACCAAACGTCGATTTGTTCCGAAACCTTGGGTTGTTCTGTGTCCAAGTCGGTGTAGCACAACTCAGGAGCAAAGAACGCAGGTGTACCGACTGTCTTGGCGAGTTCAAGATCATCGTCGAAATCCTTGGCCTCAGATTCGGACACTGTGTCGTCAAATTCGCCATCACGAATAGGTCGGCCAAAGTAGGAGACGCCAAAGTCAGAAATCTTGACGCGATGATCTTTACTCCACAAGAGGTTGGCTGGCTTAATATCACGGTGGACGACACCTTGATAATGCAAGTATTCAAGACCGAGAACAGTATCTCTGAAAGTTGATCGAGCTTGGTCAAAGGTGAAGCATGGAACGTAGGAGAAGTCGTCTGAGAAGGGGTCGTGTTGTTGAGGGTTGAAATCGAGTGAGGACATGTGTGAGATGATCGAATCAGCCATGCTGGGAGAACGTCCTCGGAAGCCTTCGTCGACGTACGGGCCGTACATGGTGCCATCCAACGCAGTACTCGAAGTGGGGTTTGATCGAAGAGCACTGGGGGTTTCCATGTCGTCTTCCCAATTGATGAACTCGTCTGGATCTTCAACGGCCCGAGTTGACGAAACAACAGATCGTGATCGTGAATGTGCCCTTTGTTCATCGCGGAAGGTTTGTCGTGAAGTAGGTCTCGATAGTGATCCATCACTGATGGCAAAGTCTTGCATGGAGGATATGCGAGACTGACTTCCTAGGCTGCTACTAGGCTCGTCAGCCCCTCCATTCTCGAAACTCCAGTTCATCTGGCCCGGATAATTCTGTGCCATCTTGGCTCGTTTCATTTGCTTGATAGCCTGGCGATGTTCGAGTAGTTGTTCGTAGCGGTCCTCCTCGGGAGTTGGGAGCTCGCCTCGCATTTCGCGTTCTATGCGTCGTCGTTCGAATAGACAAATGTGAGGGAGACCCTTCTTGCGCCACACAACTTCACCGAGTTCCACATGCTCAAGAACCATGTAAATCTTCTTGAGCTCAGGGTCGTCAATGACTTCGAGAAGGGCGACGACATTCGGGTGACGGATCTTCTTTAGAATAGCAATTTCCTTCTTTGTCTTGTCTTGAGGGGACTTTGCTGTAACCTTTCCGAGGCGACGCTTCTTAGAGAAACGTGGGATGATCTTGATAGCCACATTTTCGCCTGTTTCGAGGTTGCGAGCCAGCTTGACTTTACCATGCATTCCACGGCCAATTTCTTCAATCACTTCATATTGGTTAATGAGCTTGCGGCCTGTGGCGGTATCTGAGTCAATGAGGGCCTTGTGTGTCCTATGATTGACAAATACGTTAGTGTCTGATAAGTGAAACGGTTGGTGCATGCCAGGCTCCCTGGCCGTCTCCCCCGCCATAGGCGAGCAAAGCCGATTGGAAGCGGAACAAGCGAAAAAAAGGCGGACAATGCGATACGATATTCTCATCGCAGATTGAAATGCTTACTCTCTAACTTTGTGCATCTGCAAAGGGTGCAGGAGAGGACTTTGGTTGTAATTGGGAGGTGTATTGTTCTCGGATACGGAGGTGACGAGATTTTGCCTAGAAGGCGAAGGGCTGAAAAGTCCTGGCGAAGACATCGGAGTGCTGTTGGCGGTCCTCAAAGGCATGGAGGAAGAAGAGGGGAGATGGGTATGCAGCGGCGGGGCTCCGCGAGCCGTCGACGAGAGGGAGGCGGACGACTGTTGCTGCGATAGAGATTTGTGGTGATGGCGGTGGGAATGGTGATGATGGTGCTGGTAGTACTGTGAGGGATCCATGATGGGCGAGATTGTTGGAGCGGCTGTTGTCGCCTCGACATGCTGAAGGGGAGTGCAGAAGGCTCGCACAGGCGGGCCGTGAGGTGCTGAAGTCACAACGGGATGTGACGAGGAATCGATCTATAGTACCATTGTCGCGTGCAGAGAGAAGCGTATATCGAAGGGGAGTGAGGGTCGAAAACGTCCAAGACGTTGAAGTTGAGGAACAACAGATTTGGTGAGAGGAGAGGTTGAGATGGTGACTGGAGTAGTTGGTAAAATAGGCTGGACAAAAGAGTAGAGCAAGTGGAGCAGTGCAATAAGAGAGAACAGGTCTTGTGTGTTTGGGGGTGTGGATATTTTAGTGGTGTTGGTGTTGGTGTTGGACTGGACCCAGTGGAGTTGGTGATGATGGAGGTGGGTATGGAACTGCCTGTTAGTGGGAAGGCACAGTGTCCGTCTCTTTTTACTAGGCCCATCTCTTACTGCAACTCTGAATGGTGTGTGGTTCGTAGTGGCGACCGTCGAAAAGAAAGGCCAGTGGTTGTCGCAGCCGAGCTCGATCTGATAGCGGTACCAATATGGTAAGTCTCTACTGTGCGAGCTCCGAGGAAGTCTTCTGGTCTGTGCCTCGACCCATGGCGCCATGCCCTCTCTCCCTCACCATCTTCAGATCAACCCTAGGCCAAATTCAAAGATACGCTGTTAGATCCACTACCCTCAAACACTGCAGCTTCACCCCTCGACCTTATCCACTCCACCTCGTCCAAAATCTCCAGTCAGTAGCGGCCACCGTCCACCGTCCAGCGTCACCAAAATACAACACACACACAAATCTGTTCCGTTTTCGCTCAGCCCGGCCGAGGTTTCGTTGTCCCCAGCAGAAAAGACGACTCACTCATTGCCAGCACAACAAGTCAATAAACCGCGCAGTCATCTCGAATTTGCCTTTCAACTGTAGGCCTAATGCCGTCAGGTACCTGTCTACCAAGTTAGGTATCTATGGTCTACGTAGTAGATATCACCATCCGTCTCTTCTCGACAAGACAAGCCAAGCCAAGCCATCGATACAGAAGGGGTGTGGGCTCCTTATCTACACTCCCCTGAACGCCGCCTTTTTCACTCTTTCTGTGACGGCGATGTCTGTTTCTGCTGGACTACGGAGTGGACCGGCCGCCTTCAAGGATTCGGCCCCTGCTCGCTCCTCCATCCGCTCCGTTCCTCGCTCTCTAGCACACGTCGTCTGTTGCCGTCGCCGTCGCCGCTGGCGTGGTCATCTCTCTCGACAAAAGTATAGATGAGGTTAT